>NC_134460.1:137960050-138263080 GCF_047948215.1 Lycorma delicatula
TTCCAGACAACGTTGGGGCTAAAAGTGATTGATTTTTCAGGTCTTTTATCTTTTAAATTTAATAAGTCAAATGCTTCTTTATTCTATCTTCAACCTTTCTTTGAATTTACTATACAAATTCTTTAATTAGCCTGTTACCTTTCCAAATAAACTTCATTCCAGTATCAAATAACCATTTTATTTTTTAATTTATTTCTATCTTTTCCTATAAAGCAACTTGTCCTGACTGATTGATTTATACCCCCAGCAAACCCTACTGAAGATAGATTGATACAAATTTGTACATATGTTCTTCTTACCTTCTAAGTGCACACTAAGAAAGAATTTTTTTTGAAATTACGAGTTTAAAGGGTTAAAATAAGTTTTGAATTGTTTTTTTTAAACCCGAGTATCTCTTTTAATTCTTTGGTAACAAATGAATATATCAACCTGATTTTCGGTGTGTGTAATCTTCATGTGAATATCGAAAAACAAATTTCAAGATTTTTTAAATTCCGAATTTAAAGGGTTAAAACGAAAAGCATAAAATAAAAGTAATTAAAAAATAAAGAGTAACAAGTACAATCACCTCCTTGTGTTTGTCATGTAACGGGGAAAAGTACATTTTTACCCGTACGAAGCACGGATAAGCAGTTATAATTAATATTTTTTAAGATGTAGACCGACTGTTTTGAAACCCACATTCTTAGATCATTCAAAGTTTCGGGTCCTGAACTGACCAAACTGTTGCTTTCAAGAAATTACAATACACTGTAATTTTATAAATTGAACAGGCTTTAATTTTTATTTATCATTATTTTTCTCACAAGCATGAGCTTAATGAACACAGTAGGATCCAACAGGCAGAGGCATCTGGCTAGAATAAAAAAATGCAAAAGGTTTGATTAAATGCCGTGACGGGGATTTATAAAAATTTAAAAACAATATTGTCGATTAAATAATTTTTACTTATAAATAGATAAGATTTGCTATTAAAAAAATATTGCTGGTGAAGCCGCATCAGGGAAATGCTAGTATATATATATATATATATATATATATATATATATATATAAGAACATGTCGTAAGTGATCCAAAATCAACGCCCAAAAAAAAAAAAAAAACTACTGAAGATAAATTGATGAAAATTCATATTTCTTTTAATCGTATAAGTGCACCGTAAGAATGGATTTTTTGAAATCCCAAGTTAAAATGAAGTAAAAAAGCAAATTTACTATTTTTTAAATATCTTTGTAAAAATATGAAGATATCAGATTCATTTTTGATGTATGTAATCTTCATGTGAATATCTAAAACCAATCTGTAGTTTTTCTGAAATTCGACCTTGAAAGGGATGAAAAAAAGTAAAAAGAATTTGAACAATGACTGCAAATCTTTCCCATTTTCGACTATACTAACGAGATATTCACTCGATTTAGGCTTGCAAATACTCTTCAGGTAAAATATCTACGTACCATTTTCGGGTTTTGAATTTCGATTTTTTAAGGGGTGCGACGATGGCGGCTCAACAAAAACAGCCAATGCCACTGTTACTGTATGTGCGACGTGACTGGTTACTGCACCTGCTCTTGCTACTTAATTAAAAACCATAAAAAAAAATTATTCCGGGAATATATAGAGTGGACAAAGCCGCGACTGGAATTCTAGTATAAGGTTTTAATCATAACATTAAACTGTAATAACTTCCTAAAATTTGGTTAATGGGGGATACTTTTTGATTGATTTAAAGTTTATGTTGTCTATCTTTCTTTAGTATGTTTTATTTATTGAAAAAATATAAGAGGCCAACATTAGGTTCTGTTGGGCAATATCTGCATTGGAAATGTAAGTAGTTTAAATATTTTTAAACTAGCAGTTGAAAGCAATGGAAAACTACAGCTGTTTTTTTTTTCCAGAAAATGTGGCTCTCTGCATTTTCAAAAGCAATAATGGAGGCGCCTTCCTTGGTAAAATATTCCGGAGGTAAAATAGTCCCCCGTTCGGATCTCCGGGTGGGGACTACTAAGGAAGGGGTCACCAGAAAAGTAAAAAATAACATTCTACGAGTCGGAGCATGGAATGTTAGAAGCTTAAAAAAGGTTGGTAGGCTAGAGAATTTAAAAAGGGAAATGGATGGGGTAAACGTGGATATAGTAGGAATTAGTGAGGTTCGGAGGGAAGAGGAAGGCGACTTTTGGTCGGGTGACTTTAGAGTAATTAACTCAGCGTCAAATAATGGGCAGGCAGGAGTAGGTTTCGTGATGAACAAGAAGATAGGGAGGAGAGTGGAGTATCTCAAGACGCATAGCGATAGAGCCATTGTAATAAGGATAAAATCAAAACCTAAACCGACAACGATTGTTAACGTCTATATGCCTACAAGCGCCCATGATGATGATGAGGTAGAATGTGTATACGAAGAGATTGATGAAGCAATTAAACACGTAAAAGGAGATGAAAATTTAATAATAGTTGGAGATTGGAATGCAAGCATTGGAAAAGGCAAGGAAGGAAATATAGTGGGTGAATACGGGCTGGGCAAAAGGAATGAAAGAGGGGACCGACTTATAGAGTTTTGCACGAAGTATAATTTAGTAATTGCCAACACCCAATTTAAAAATCATAACAGAAGAATATACACTTGGAAAAAGCCAGGCGATACTGCAAGGTATCAGATAGATTATATCATGGTTAAGCAAAGATTTAGAAATCAACTCGTTGACTGCAAAACTTACCCTGGAGCAGACATTGATAGCGACCATAATTTGGTGATAATGAAATGTAGATTGGGGTTTAAAAACCTGAAGAAAAGGTGTCAGATGAATCGGTGGAATTTAGAGAAGCTTGAGGAAGAGGAGGTAAAGAAGATTTTTGAGGAGGACATCGCAAGAGGTCTGAGTAAAAAAGATAAGGTAGAAAATGTAGAAGAAGAATGGGAGAATGTTAAAAAGGAAATTCTTAAATCAGCAGAAGCAAACTTAGGCGGAATAAAGAGAACTGGTAGAAAACCTTGGGTTTCAGACGATATATTGCAGCTGATGGATGAACGTAGAAAATATAAGAATGCTAGTGATGAAGAAAGTAAAAGGAACTATCGGCAATTAAGAAATGCTATAAACAGGAAGTGCAAACTGGCGAAAGAAGAGTGGATTAAAGAAAAGTGTTCAGAAGTGGAAAGAGAAATGAACATTGGTAAAATAGACGGAGCATACAGGAAAGTTAAGGAAAATTTTGGGGTACATAAATTAAAATCTAATAATGTGTTAAACAAAGATGGTACACCTATATATAATACGAAAGGTAAAGTCGATGGATGGGTGGAATATATTGAAGAGTTATACGGAGGAAATTAATTAAAAAATGGTTTTATAGAGGAAGAAGAGGAAGTTGAGGAGGATGAAGTGGGAGAAACAATACTGAGATCTGAATTTTAGAGAGCATTAAAAGATTTAAATGGCAGAAAGGCTCCTGGAATAGACGGAATACCTGTAGAATTACTGCGCAGTGCAGGTGAGGAAGCGATTGTTAGATTATACAAACTGCTGTGTAATATTTATGAAAAAGGGGAATTTCCGTCAGACTTCAAAAAAAGTGTTATAGTAATGATACCAAAGAAAGCAGGGGCAGATAAATGTGAAGAATACAGAACAATTAGTTTAACTAGTCATGCATCAAAAATATTAACTAGAATTCTATACAGAAGAATTGAGAGGAGAGTGGAGGAAGTGTTAGGAGAAGACCAATTTGGTTTCAGGAAAAGTATAGGGACAAGGGAAGCAATTTTAGGCCTCAGATTAATAGTAGAAGAAAGATTAAAGAAAAACAAACCAAGATACTTGGCGTTTATAGACCTAGAAAAGGCATTCGATAATGTAGACTGGAATAAAATGTTCAGCATTTTAAAAAATATAGGGTTCAAATACAGAGATAGAAGAACAATTGCTAACATGTACAGGAACCAAACAGCAACAGTAGCAATTGAAGAACATAAGAAAGAAGCCGTAATAATAAAGGGAGTCCGACAAGGGTGTTCCCTGCCTCCGTTACTTTTTAATCTTTACATGGAACTAGCAGTTAATGATGTTAAAGAACAATTTAGATTCGGAGTAACAGTACAAGGTGAAAAGATAAAGATGCTACGATTTGCTGATGATATAGTAATTCTAGCCGAGAATAAAAAGGATTTAGAAGAAACAATGAACGGCATAGATGAAGCCCTACGCAAGAACTATCGCATGAAAATAAACAAGAACAAAGAAAAGTAATGAAATGTAGTAGAAATAACAAAGATGGACCACTGAATGTGAAAATAGGAGGAGAAAAGATTATGGACGTAGAAGAATTTTTGTTATTTGGGAAGTAGAATTACTAAAGATGGACGAAGCAGGAGCGATATAAAATGCCGAATAGCACAAGCTAAACGAGCCTTCAGTAAGAAATATAATTTGTTTACATCAAAAATTAATTTTAAGTCAGGAAAAGATTTTTGAAAGTGTATGTTTGGAGTGTCGCTTTATATGGAAGTGAAATTTGGACAATCGGAGTATCTGAGAAGAAAAGGTTAGAAGCTTTTGAAATGTGGTGCTATAGGAGAATGTTAAAAATCAGATGGGTGGATAAAGTGACAAATGAGGAGGTATTGCGGCAAATAGATGAAGAAAGAAGCATTTGGAAAAATATAGTTAAAAGAAGAGACAGACTTATAGGCCACATACTAAGGCATCCTGGAATAGTCGCTTTAATTTTGGAAGGACAGGTAGAAGGGAAAAATTGTGTAGGCAGGCCACGTTTGGAATATTTAAAAAAAATTGTTAGGGATGTAGGATGTAGAGGGTATACTGAAATGAAACGACTAGCACTAGATAGGGAATCTTGGAGAGCTGCATCAAACCAGTCAAATGACTGAAGACAAAAAAAAAATAAATATTTTTAAGAGAAATATAAAATTTCATTAAGATTACTTGAAGCGACCACAGTTGTACGTGCCAATTGTTTTTAACCGTATCTTAAAAACTGTTTTATTTGTCAATAAATCTTTTATTTATTTATTGTTTTTTCAATTATTTATTTAATTACTTATTTTGCTTATTTCCACAGTGGGTACAGGTGATGACTGTTTAAAAACAAAATGACTATCTATTTTACGATTTTAAGTAAAAAGATATTTCAACCATTTAGAATTTCCCTAGGTTTATTGCATTTCCTTACGTTTCATGACGAACATTAACCCCCCCCCCCCTTCACCGTAATTTGAGAATGTTCATACATATATATGTGTGTCAGAATGTTTGAACCTTAATAATTTTTGACTCGATAAACCGATTTTGATGAAATTTTGTAAATAAACTCTTGTATAAAGAGCAATTTTTTTTTAATACTTTAGGGTCAATATCTCTGGAGGGAGTTGGGCGCTTTTTGAGGCTCAGTTATCTCAAAACTTTGCATGCAAACATAACACCACTTTATACAAAGCTACACCACTTTATAAGCTTGCACATGCGTGCAAGCTTATCTCACTATTTAAAAAAATAATTTGCCCCAAATTCCACTCTTACCCGAAAATCGATAAAGTTATCTTTTTATTTATTGCCTATTTTTTAGCCTCATTATTTTTTATTGCCTTCCTAGGCATAGCAGTAGTATGATTGACAAAAGAAAAATACTTTGAGGGCAATAATGGGAGTGGGAAACCGATCAAAGTTGAAAATATGGATTTTTTAATTTTACAAGACTTTTTAGGTTTATTTAAACGTTTAATATTATTAAAAGTTTATATAATAAACTTAGGCAACTTTTTATTGGTTTTACTTTTTTTAGTGAAACTTTTTTTTAGTTTCTTCCATTTAACCTAGTAAATGTAGAGAAATCAAAAATTTTTTGGAAAGTAATTTTGTAGGAGAGGAAGCAGTAAAAGAATATAGATTTTTTGAATTTTTAAAGTTTTTTTTGTTTATTTAAACATTAATGATAATTTTATGATAAAATTTCATCATAAATTACACCCACCATAAAAAAAATCTTAGGTAACTTTTTTCATGTATAATTATTTTTCCGTTATATGAGAATGAGAAAACCAATGCTAGGAAAATATTACAACTTTGTAGTCAACTTTTATTCGTTAATTTAATATTAAATGAATATTTAATTTAATATCTTTTATGAAAGACAACATTCCTAACTGCATGAAAAATATTCCAAGCGAATACAGCACAGAATTTGAGACGAATTTCTAAAAAATTTTAATTTAATTTTGAAAGTGTATTGTTTTTTTAAATTTGTAGTAGATCGTTTAAATTTGCATTTTTCAGTTTATTTATTACTCTTCATAAATAATAAAAAAAAGAAAAAGTGACCATTTAATATATATGTATATTGAAACGTGAAACATTAATAATCGTGACAAAAATAGCATAATAAATAAAAAAGTGGTCAATTTAATGTGCATGAACACCGAAAAATAAAGAATTAAACGTTTTAATCCTCTTATCTGAGCATAAATAATAAAATAAAGTGCATCAAAATCTTTTCTCACGGTGTATATGTATCAATATGTTTTTTTTTACACTAGCGGCATCTAAATCTATCTGTTTATTCTATGAAACAAAATATATGATGATAGGTGCTTAACTGAACCGTAAAAATTGCGGTTGCACAATTTAATATAACAGTGGTGTATTATAAAATGGATATTTCTTTGAAAATTAAAGAAAAATCTGTTGACAGTAAATACTGGACTTAAGAATTATGATTACACTAAGTAATATGATACTGATAAAAAAATACCAAATCGAAGATGATTTTGGTTGATGACTGATAAAGCTTGTAATGTGAATACCGCGAAACAGGTAAAATTGCTGAGAAAGTGTCACGGATGTTAACAACTAAGAAAAAGGTATCACCTGTAGTTGTTTAACGTTTCATTTAAATAACATCACGCAACATTTTACCGTAATTTACATCGTTACATATAAATAACGCCCAAACGAAGAGAAAAAACGGAACCACTGTTCGTTCTTTTTTTTTTTTTTAAAGAATAGAGGTATATAGCTAGTGATTATTTTTTTTTTTTAATTCCTTTTCTATAAGTTTAATTTTTTTTTTGATTGAATTTCTTGTTTTTTCATTTTTAATTAGAGGTTGTGTTTTATTCTATAGTCTTGGTTATATAAGGGGTGATTTAAATTTAGTTCGCTTTTATTATTTGGTTTTTTTATTTATTATAAGTATGGTTTTTTTTATTTTAATACCTGATTTTATTTGTTTATTGTTGGGTTGAAATGGTCTAGGACTGGTGTCTTACTGTTTAGTTATTTATTATCAAAATAGAGTTTCTTTATATTCTGGCCTTATTACTTTATTAATGAATCGTATTGGTGATGTATTTTTAATTTTGTGTTTAGGTTTATTTATTAATTTTGGTTCTTTTCATTATATTTTTTATATTAATTTTTTTAATAATGATTTTATTATTTTGTTATAAACTATAACGTGTTAAAACGAACAAAAAAAGATTTTATTTAAAAAGGAGCCAGTTAAAAGGAAGATAAAATAAAACTTTAAAAAGGTTATTTAATGAATTATTTGATTAAATTTACTACAGACTTGAGTGACTGAATCAATCAATCAATAAACTTTTTTTCCGTTTTACAAAGTATGACAAAAATAAGAATTACAATATATAATTAGCAAACATAATACCTGCGAAAGATAAACTGTGCTCAGATATGAAACACTTTATATATTTCTAAAAATGGAACATAAAAATTAAAACTATTTTTAAAATAAATAGTAACAACTAAAAGTTTCTATGTAAATAAATGAAAGTTCTTGTAAACAAAAAAACAAAAAAAATATTAAAGATTGAGATCAATTAAAATTTATACTTATTATTTTACGAAAATGACGAAATGATAAAAAATAAATTGAACATAACAAACGAACACCGGTACTGTGCTTTAAAATTCAACATTCTAATTTTAGTAAAATCAAGGAAATACAAGAATATAAAGATGATGTAAATAATATATTGTACGCGTTTATGTTTAGTATATTGTATAAATTGAAATAAAATTACTATTGTTAGGAGTATATCTTTTATGTTAACACTAGTCCGTAACAATAAAAAATAATACAGTGTAATACTAAATAATCTTAGTATTAATATTACGACTACAATTACAATTATAGATTTACCCTTAATAAGTTTGCCTTCCTTAGTTTTGATTAGCTCCGTTAAAGGACTTTATACAAAAAATCAAAATGTTATTAAGATTGGATTAGATTAACTAATTATGTTTAATTTAGACAGGATGGCAAAAATATGTTTAGAATAGCGATTCTTACACATTATTTGTCATTATCCATTCATCTTTAAGGAGTTTTTTTCACGCTATTCATAAATTTAGCAGGAATAAGATTTATTAGTTTAGCAGAAATATACATGAAATGTCTTCTGTAGATCGATTGGTGATTTCGGGATATTATAAAGGTGATACTAGATCGCCTCAGATTATATGATGAATCATTGGCATTAAAGAGGTTTATATTTTTTTAAATATATAAAACAATGTTTTTGACGTAAAGCTGTCTCATTGTTAACGCGTTAAATTCCCGGAATCGGTCAGCTGTAGGGTAAAGTCTGAGCCTATTTAAGACTGCTTTTATTAAGTGTTTTTGAAACACATACGCTTTCTTAAAGTGTACCTTTCTTGCCCCACCCCATGAATATTTTCCATATTACAATACTGATTGAGTATATGCAAAATATGCATGTCTGTTCTTTTTTAGTTTACTAATTTGGTGTAATTTAAGGATAAAGTGTTTAATTCTTTTGCACATATTGTTAATGTGCGCGTCCAATTTAACGTCTATCAAGACACCAAAATATTTTATTTTATTTACTTTTTCTAGTTTAGGACACAAACATGAAGCCACAGACATAAAGCCAACTTTTAAGTTGGCTTTTTACAGTTTACTGAATGCAAGTTAAATTATTTAAATTAGGAGACTGACTGCCGTGATTTATAGAAAACGTCAAAAACACGATTTTTTTAACATTTAAAGTTTGTATATGTTCGTCAAACCAAGCTTTGACATCCCTAAGATCTTAAAATCTTCTTCAGCTGATCTTATGATTGATTAAATACTAAAAAAATTTTTTTTTTTTTTTTGCTCAATAACAATTATAATCGGCTCTCCTGCGGAGCCATAAGTAAGTTTCATGACAATAGCACGTGATAAGAAGGTCCTTAAGGAACCCCCAAAATAAATAATACCCAATAAATAAGCAAACTTAAAGACAAATATGAAATTTCAAGCTCAGTCATAAATCACAAATCATTAATTTCAGCACCATATAGTAATACTAACATTTAAATGTATTTGTATGTGAATATGCGGGCTCTATTAATTTTAAAACAATAGAACTTTGCTAAGAACAACAAAACTTCGTAATAAAGAACTACCATTACAATAGTATAATAACACAATTTACCGAGAAATTAATAATATTACAGTAATAATAATAATATTTAATAGTAATAATAATAATAGCATTTAATATTTACAATAAGCTATCATAGAAATTATTGTCTGTTACAATCTATTTAGACCGATACAATTTGTAACTACAGATCAATGTAAGATGTGAAATACTTAGACATTTTCTCTGTACAGAAAAGATCTCAGGAGAAAACATAAATATACAAATAATAACATTTATGTAAAATAGAATAAGATACATTCAAATTGTTCCACTAAATGATAATTAATTTAAAAAGGAGGTTAAATCAATCATGAACAACTTCTGAAGATGATTCGTTTATCTTTCAGGAGATAAATTTTAGCATATTCATCGTTTTGAGAACGTTGATTGCTTAATATTATTTAGGGGTTTTCATTAAAAATGATCAACCAAAAAGGATTTACAGATAGTATTCTTCAATTATTATTTTTTTTCTGTTTAACCTCCGAAACCACCGTCAGGTATTACTTCACGGGATGATTGAGGATGATTATGAGTGTAAGTGAAGTGTAGTCTTGCACAGTCTCAGGTCGACCATTTCTGAGATGTGTGGTTAATTGAAACCCAATCACTAAAGAAAACCGGTATCCACGATCTAGTATTCAAAACCGTATAAAAGTAACTGTCTTTACTAGGATTTGAACGTTTGAACTCTCGACTTTGAAATCAGCTGATTTGCGAAGACACGTTCACCTCTAGAACAATCCGGTAGATTTCATTTATTATTTGAAACAAATATGCATAACGCGAAACCTTAAGATAAAATTTGCGCTCTGTTTTTTTTTTTAGAACCTTCTATAATTTTATTATTATTTATTTTTAGTAGTTTAAGAAATTTTAAGATTATCAAAAAATTTACAAATACTTATGGACCTATGTAAAGATAGACGTATCTTCTTTTGAACTAAATTAAAAAAAAAAGCTGAGTTCTACAATTAAATTAATAACGTGAAAATTAAAACTAAATTTTTGATCATAATAAATACTGTAAGATAAATCTTTCAGAAGGTTTACTGTGAGCAAAAAGAATTTAGCGGTCTTAATGCATTAGCATTTATTCCAGGAATACCGGACAACATAGTAGAGAAGGTATTTCCATTATATTTTGAATTTTTAATATGATTTTTGTTTCCAATTTTTTCTTGCAAATACGGTGTCCAATGGAAGAACTATAAAAAATACCTTATTTATAACTTAAATAAGGACAAGTAATTTTTCATATTATGAAAGTTCGGTCATTATGTTAACAGTATGTCTAATACAAATTTTATTTATCTTAGCCAGAATTACTTCTGTTATCGACTCAGCTGGTTTCACATTTTCTCTTCAACTTTTGTTTAGAGCAGAGCAATCGATAATATATCAGTAATGATTATATTACCTCTGGAGTATAATTCAAACACTATGTGAACAATTTTCTGAGTATCAACCAAGCAATCGATAAAGTATAGCATAAGATCTCCTTTTCAAACTTGACTGTGATTCTTCCAGTCATATTCTAATATAACAGACTTTCCTATTTCATAAATGTTTTACTGTAAGGGAAATATTCATACTCGTTCTCAGTTAAGAAATGGATGTCAAGAATTAATAAAATATTCTATTTCCGTAAAATGTATTTAATTATAGGAAATAATTAGCTTACTTACTGATTATACATCAATTCTGTGTAGTTCTGAATCGCTAACTATCTCCCTCCCCCACTAGTCACTTTTCAATTGGGTGGGCAGATCGACTCAATAAAGTTTTTGATAACAATTGACCAAATAAGTTTAGTAAATATTACCTTTTTTCTAAATATTGGAAGCTCAATAAAACGAAAATTCCTTAATTCGACAGTGAAAATTATTTAAGAATGACGTTTCCATAGATGTTTAACTGGGAAAACCAAATACAAAATATGATAAAAAAAATCCTTTCGGCACGCCGGAAGGCGGAGGTAGATTTTACCGGTGATAAGTAGGAGATAAAAAAATCTCCACCTTAAAGTTAAGAAAAGCAAATTTACTCAATACAAGAATAGTTGCGTGTAAAAAAAGGTTTCACATGTTTAGCATACATGCCCCATCTTTTTACAATTCCAGCAACATTTTGGTCTGCCTTACGGTAAAGGTAGGCAAACAAAAATTGTTTCAGAGAAATGTTTTAGGTAATGTTTAGAAGATTAACGACGACTTCAAACCGATTAGATACTGTGCATACTAAGGAAGGTATGATTATTTTTGTCTTCAAAACCTCATTTTTTTCATTCCCTTAGCCAATGGTGGGTGATATCAAAATACTTTACATAGATAAGTTTTAGATCCTTATCCAAAGAATAGTAGGAAATTTAAAAGAATTCGATATTTTACTTACTTAGAAACTAGTAAAAAAGTTAATAGAAAGAACCTCCATTTCCACTCCATGGTCCAATTTCGCCCATTAACAAACTCGACCGAGATTTTGGGTCGTTATAATTTATGTATCAATTTGAAAGTGGTTGGTGCAAGATGATGGCAGTTATTGTGTTCACAAGATAGTGTAATATATATACATACTTTTGAACTGACAGTGGTTTTGGGGCCTGTGGTAAGTGAAACGCGAAGATATGTCGAAATTTTCTGGATGTCGAATCATGGGTTCCTTTACAATAGGTAGCTTTCTTATGAAATCTATCTAAAACCCACTGACTAGATGAACTTTGTGACATAATAATAAAGACATTTCTCTTATTTAGTTTATGGAAAATTCATTACATTAGAGTTGGAAAAGGTTTCATCGTATTCTCCCGGTAGATGGTTTTAAGAACGCATAACATTGGTAATATTAAACAAATATTGCAACATTTGTTTGATTTTGAAAGGTAATATATCACTGAGTATTTTTAGAACGGTTATAACTATATTAGCTTTATTTAATTTTAAAATTTTAGCATCTTGAAAATTAGTTTAAAATAAAGAAGAAATAGATAAATTTTAAAATTTTATTAGAGTTCGTCACAGGTTGCAAAAAAATTTTTGACGTTTATGGTCCTGAAGAAGTAGTATTTGTGGAACAAAGCTGATTCAAGCTGGAAGTTTGGATATTTATAATCCAATCCCTCTGATAGCCCAATGACTCAAAGGTCGATGAAGTCTTGGAAAAATTGAGCTCCTGCCGTACGGCTAAACGATTGATTTTAACCTCTACTGTCAACAACTTGAATGATTAAGCCAAGCAATCGAGATAAAGGGAACAGAATTGATCCATAGGAAAGATGTCTTCTATTATGGCAACTCCTCACACCTTTAGTTACCTGTAAAAATTTCAGCTTGACGGGGAAGTTTGACGCATCCACACCGTAGAATGATGACCTTGCACCGTCAGACTACCATTTTTTTTTGTTTCTACAGAAGTCTCTTAACGGTATTAAGTTACCTTCAAAAGAGAGTAATGAAAATCACATATGCCAAAAAATAGTCAATCTAAACGAAATGTAATGAAGTTTAATAAATTACATTTGAAATATAAAAAAATCTCGTTTTACTTTTTCATTAAAATACGAAGAGAGGTTTTTCCCAAACCTTTGTATAAATATTTACTGAAATCAATCTGAATGTATTCTTACCAAATTTTCAGATCTGCTAAACCTTAGCTCGCTTGTAATCGGCTCATTCTTGAACTCATATTAACAACGAAAAATTATTCTACCGTTGAATAACAAAATTGATCAATAAAACCGCTAGTAGATAATTAAAAAAAAAAAAACTTATTTTGTGATTTAACAGAAATTATAAACACTAACAACAATGTGCATATTTTATTACAGTTAATTTTTTCCAATTATTATTTATAATATACTTAACGTAAGATAGTACCGTTAACTAGAACCCCATTGGTTAGTTATTTATTATTTCACTAATTATTATATTTTAATATTTGGTAAATTGACGTTTAATAAGCTTTCTATATAATCAAGATTCCCCGTTTGACTCCCCTTGACTTTTTTTTTTGACTTTTTTTGAAAAAAAAAAAACACAAGAAAACGATAAACGGGAGTTATTTACAGTTATGGGTAAGCTTTTTATGAAAGGCCGCGACTTTTCCTTCATTAAATAAGTATAGACTATCATTATAACTAGTAATACATTTTTTATGCATTTTTTTTTAAAATAAGAAAGCTATTATCACTATTAAACACGTAAGCATGTAAATATGTAGTAAAAACATGTAAATATAAGCCTACTTTATTTTTTTTTAAATTATTATTTAATTTACTTCATTTTTTCATCACGCTATTTTTATTCTTCTCCAACAACACGCAAACATACGATTCGTCTATAGTTCGTCAGGTGGTGCAGGCTAAAATAACATGTTTTCTCATCAAAAAAGTAATGAAACCGCCATTTTTCCGTCTATACGATGGCCATTTTTTTATATCATTATTTTTTTTGGGATAGGACAATGTTTATGTGATTCACTAACACTTTTACAGTGAAACTGATTTTTTTGGTGGTTGTGATTGTCACTACCCATTGCAAATTATATATATACTAGTTGGCCCGTCAATACTTCAGTATTTGCCAGAATTTTTACCACAGTTCAAACCTAACCAATCTCATTATTACATAAATCATAAAAAAACATAAATAAATTAATAACCTAAAACTTCTTTTACTAAATTTAAATTTGTTGCATATATCAAGAGATATCGTTTATATCGATTGTCATTGTTTATATCAATTGTTGTCCATATCAGTATCGACTTCCTCAGACAGTTGCTATGTGATTAAATATGATGTTGTTAAATATTATGGAACTAATAAACATGAAACAAACCCGGGACATATAATAATAAATTGGGAAATTTTCAGCGAAATCAGTTAAGTAGTTTTTTGAGTAATTAGGGTACACACAAAACGAAGACTGTCTTTTATTTATATAGATACAGCCTTACACCAGTATATTTTTTAAATTCAACAAAAAATTTTAATTTTAGAATCCTATTTCAATTATTCACAAATTTTGGTAGTGCTAAAACATAATAAAATGTACAAGCAACAATTTGAATGCGTAGATAAAAGTAAAACGTAAAAATTAATGACCCTATAGATTTTAATTTTGCTTCTTATCTGAAGAAATAAGCGACAGATAATTTCTTCATCTTACTAAAATAAAAATTATCTACGAATTACAGTAAATATTTTTTTTGTTTCGAAAAAGTGAGTGTGCATAATTAGCAATCACGATAATTTTCAACATCCTCTGTTTTTAAATTGCAAATAAATCAGAACTACATAATATGTGGGTATATACATGAATTAATTAAAACAAAGTCAAGGGATAAAAAAATAATTATATAGTACATAATCGATACAGGCAGTAAAGAATTACCAACAGCGATTTATTTAATAATAGGAAATGTTTATATAATTTATATAAATGTTATACTCGTATAACGCTACATAACCAATTTATTATCTCTTCGTTGAAGAAATCGCATTTTATAATAGTACATATTAATGCAGTAAATCAACAATATATGTTTTTCTTTTTTACTTTTCAAGTGATACAACTGATTATACATCAACAAAAAGATAAGTCTGATGGACAAGTCCATTGGAATCACCCGACAAAACTTAGACCTGGGTCCGGATATGAAATTTTTATTAATCCAGAACGAAGGTATAAAACGTCTGTTGTGGTTCCTCTCCTACAGTGGTATGAAGAATACGATTTAGTCATTTTTGTCTGATTTATGTATTTTATTTTGCATTTATTGTTGTCACTTGTCTATGTTTATTATTTATTTTTATTCTTAATGATTTTTGTTGTTTTATATAATATATGAGTGTTACTGTAGTCGCTAATGGCTATAATTGTTGATGCGAATGTAAATTAAAGGATTAAAAAAGTAGATAAGTTATAAATTATTTACTGAATAATATAAGTTATTGTAAAATAAAAATTGCTGCATCAAAGACTGAAAATGTATTTAAATATGTAAATACTTATATTGTTTGAATTATAACTAAAATAAGATTTATGGATTATGCGTCTACTAAAAAACTGAAAGTTAAGCTTAAGAAATTAAAATACATGAATAGCTTTTTAAGTTCTAATAATAATTAAGCTGCTATTTAAAATAATAATAATAATAAATAATAATAGATTAATGTTTGTAAATTAAACCTTAAATTAAATAAAGAACTGTAATTTTACAGTTCTTTATTACTGAAAGTAATTAGTAATTAAAGTTTTTAACACTGAAAAAAGTAACATGAATTCTTCAGTTTTATTTATTTTTTAAACAATAAAATTATACACGTTTGTAGGAGTATAAATAAAAATTAATGAATGCTTTAACAAATATACAATTACTTCAAAATTAAGTATTCTATTATCATTGTTGCTCATCAACAAACAATAGTTATTTAGATAACAATTGTCAAGAACCAGTGATTTGGATGAAGATATTCTTAAACGTATAGTCGCAATGTGATGCTAATTTCTAAAAATGTTTATTATTTACTTTCATTCCAACCCATCTGTTTTCTCTAATCAATTTGGAAAATATTTATTCCCACAAATATTTTTTGTGTTAGATTTTAAGAATGAAAAACTGTAGTGTTGCAAACAGTAACTTAATAACGGTTTCCTCTTGGTTGTTTCTTTGGAGTTATTAAAATGTCTGAAATTTTAGACTTTCAGTGTCGTTAATAAGATTATTTTCCCGACGAATACAGCTAGAATAATTATATTAAAAGGGAAATTATAGTGGTCATGTCAAAAATGGTGTATCAGGTTTTTTGCAAATCTTTCGTTTTAGGGCCCAAGTAATTCATCGTTTTTGATTCATCAAAAAACTTTGCATATATGATCGGTGTTCGTATGTATATCACACTGCATTTAGCATTATACCTCAGGACTGACCAAATCGATTTTGTTTAAATTTAGTTCAAATATGTCCATATATTGAGAATTGATCGCATTAATATTTTTTTTTTAATTCGTTAAGGGAAATATCGCGTAAAAACAAATTATTTCGGGTTTCTTCCAAAGCATTTTAGAGAAAACTATACTAAAAAAATGTATAATCTACAATGCATTTAAAAATAATACAGAATTTTTTTTTCTAAAAAATCATTTCCCGACTCTTAAAATTGAAATATTTGTTTTTTGCTCTCCTTCCCTTCAGTTTAAATATTTTTCAAAAATTTGTTAATAATTTATTTTTCATATAAGAGCTATTATGAAATTTCTACAATTTTTTATTTCGTTATACGAAGTAAAGTAAGTATTGTGATCGCGAAAAATTTCCGTTTTTGGATTTCAACAGAAATATCCATTTTGACCATCCTTGAATCCATTTTGACTAGTTTGGGCGTGACGTCTTTTGTATTTTTGTATTTTGTATTTAGTAGGACTATTGTAATATCTAGCTGTGCACCTCCCATTTTGATTGCAATAGATTGGACCAAAAGAGTCCAAAAAGACCAAAATCCAAAAAAATTTAAATGTTGGACTTTTTCTCAACTGCAGTAATAAGCCCTCATTGAGAGCTTTTCAACGACGTGTCATAAATGGCATTTATTTTCATTGGTTCCAAAGTTATAGCCAAATAAAATTTTAATTAATGAAATATTTAGATCATACAAGGGAAGGCACATCGGTTCGAATCAGACTGCATCTCCTTTTCTTTTTTTTTAACTTTTTTTTTTCATTTAAATATGTTGTTGCTTTATTATATAGTAGAATAATATATAGTAGATTTCTTCATCCAATTATGGACAATGATTTATTTTTTTAACAATTTAACATGACGTCACTCCTTCACGAAAAGAAGTACAGTTTTTTTACAGATAAAATTTACTCACAAACACAATTTAATATATACAAAACCATTTCAATATTTTGACTGCCGACGATCACGACACAAAACCAACACGGATCTAACCTTTATTACGCGATTTAAAAGTAAAGTATAACTGTCAGATTCAAAGATATTCTATTCGAAAAAATAAATAACAATAACAGTTTTGAGACAAAATTAAGTTGAAAAAAATATTAATTTAGATGTGGAAAAAATCTGTGAGTAGCATGAATATGTTATGCTTAATACATGCTTAACATTATCGATATCTCAACGCCGAGCATCTATTTTTGATCTTGACTGTACTCTATGAATGTAGATAAATTAAGTTTGTGTAAGTTTCATGGGTTTTTTAAATAAACTGATTCGTCAATCATGTTTATTTTTCTCAGAATTGCAATAAATCATTAAGCGCGATAAGGTATCTTCCACATTTTCTTTATTTACATAAAAATAAAAGAATCACAATATAAGTATGTTTATATATAATAACAAGTTTTTTTTTTTTTTAACTTCATTGGTAATACATTGATTGATTAAAATAGATGGCTATAATTTTGATACTAAAGACATATAAAAACCATTTTACTCGCTTTTAGAACAACTTTTTTTTGGATTGTAATCTGCAATCGCTACGTGATCTCAAAAACAATCATTGTAAAAGATGGATTCAAAATTAGGTACAGTTAATGTATGAAAATAACTTTTCATATTTATTTACATTTTATTACACTTTCTTACTGTACACATTATAGAAATTAACAAGTTTTAAACTGAGCCATGTATTAAATTGAATGAATTCTTTTTTCATAAAGAATCTAATATATGAGTATTATCATGAAATAATGATTCTTGTAAGTAATAATACATTAACTTTTGTCTTTATAACATTGTGTAATGTCATACCTCACGGGTTATCTAAATCACAGATTAATATGTGTCTTAGAACATTGTGATGTGCAAACCCGCAATGACGAAACATTAGGGTTAACTGAAAAACTAATTAATTTCAAGATCAGAATAAAGTTAAAATAAAATTTAAAAAAACTCAATAATATGTATGCTTATGAAGTAATATATGCTTTTAAAGTTGTGAAGTCCTTTTTAAATCAGTCGGTATTTATAAAATAATGTGGAAAGCGCATTAGATCCAATAATTCATTAATATGAGTGGAAATGAAAAGTACACTATTTAAAAAAATCATAGTTAATACAAACAAAAAAAGAAAAATTTCATTTATATAACAAAGCAAGATAAAAATAGTTTCAAATGAGTATTACAGTTCTATTATAAGCGACTGTACTTTTCCATTTTAATTGTGCTTTTGTATAGACGTAGACGTACTTGAAAATTTATGAAGTATTTATTATTCTTTCTTGAAAATATTATTTGTGGAATATAGTTCTTTATAAACAAAATTCAAGTATTCTATACGGGTTTTTAAGATTTATTTACGTTTTACTCTAAACGATGTGAATAAAAAAGGTTGTAAGAAAAAAACTTATAAACAAAGACATTCACATAAAATTAAACCTGTAATTGGGAGAAACGTGAAATGTGAAAGAAGTACTAATTGAAAATTTAAGTTCATTATTTTTTAAGGCTTATATGTTCACATAGTAATTTTTACAGTGAAATCATCAGCTTACAAAGAACATTAAAAAAAACCAATGAATGAATTAGATATGTTTTCATTTCATGTAAAGTAGTTAGCGATTGTAATAAAGCTTTACATTCGATAGAGTTGTAGCATGATTTTTCTGCAATTTGCTGCAACCTATGTTATTTCCACAATAATTCATTTAGATTAATTTTTCTTTAAGAATAAAAGAAAACGTCGTTACTATATTTCATTAATGCTTAAAAAAAATAAACGAGTAATGTAAATCTGAGTATAAACTACATTATCAAATAAAGATGAAAATTAATTCATGCTTTACAATACGCTAAAAATTATTTCATTCCTCTTTCAGGATGAATTTCGTTCTACTTAATCCCCGGACTGACATATTTCTGTAGATATTGGATTTAAGAAATCAGAATATGCACAAAAATGTCGTCACACGTGGGCATTTAAATCCAGTGTTAATACAAATTTATAACATACATTTACTTGCCTGATATGTATCAGCCGTAATATAAAAGTATTCTGTATGCATAGATACATTTATAAGTTATATTTTGAACATACCTGTGATTTTTTAAATATAGCCTATTTCCTTTTCTTACACCATGTTAGATCAGTAAAAAAAATTAATTATTGTAATATTGTGTAAGTAGTTATTAAATAACAGATGATAAGGAATCCACAACTTGTGATAATTTTAATTAGTAATTAAATAAAACGCAAATACATAGTAAAAAATAAAGATAAACCATACATTAGTTCCTACACTAATAAATTATCTGGAAGTAAACCACAGAACAATATATATTTATCTATAAATCATATACGAGTGTATATGAATGAATATTCTAGAAATGTCATTTATAGAGCTAAAAGCAGTCATTATATGTAACTGTATAAATCATCTTGGAATAATTTTTAGTTTAGAAATGATATTAATCCCATATATTTTGCTACCGTCAAAATGTACTTAAAAATTTTTAAATTATGGGAATAATTTAGTTACGCATTAAGTTTTTAGTTTATTAATTTTTAACTACCTTTCATTGTTTTAAACTCATTAACTAGCATTATACATTTAAATTGCTTTTATGTACATTTCTGAGATAATTTGATTAAGTATAAACTGATTTTAATGATAGTTTAATAAATACTTGTATATGTTGCTTAGATCATATTTTTCTCCATCAAATATTGGACCTATGTAAGAAACAGATTATTCCGTACTTAAACACACATGAAAAATTATCTTATCGTTTTATTGTATTTTAAAATATTTTATTAAATAGCAGTAACGAAATTACGCACTGCCAGTGTCAACATTGCTCTGAATGGAGAAAACGAGGGAGTCGTAAAAGAGGTGATTGAAGTCTTGATGGAAGAGGCGAGCAAGGTCAGACCTAAAGTTAATTGCGAAAAAACACAATATATGGTGATATCAAGGTAGGAGAATATGAGACAGGAAATGGAAGTAAACAACATGACCTTCAAAAAAGTAAGCAAATTTAAATATCTTAGGGCAATAACCAAAAATATTGATATGGAAAAGTAAATAACTACCTGAATTAAGATCGCTGGAGGGGCAGGTACAACAGCGAATTGAGAAATGTACACCGAGAATCGGGTGTGATAGCTGTGATAAAAATTGGGCGACTGAGTTGGCTAAGACAAATCCTACGACCGAGTGACCGCAGGCGGTTGAAGCAGTACTGAATTTTCGGATGACGGGAACAAGACCACCAGGGAGACCCAAAAAGAGATGGAGAGAAGGCGTTGCTGAGGACCTCCGGCAGCTGGGAACGACAGAGGAAATGCGTGCGTAAAGCTACCTACCGACAGACGGTTTGAGAACCCGTCTGGTTGGTCTAGTGGTGAACGCGTCTTCGCAAATCAGCTGATTACGAAGTCGAGAATTCTAAGGATCAAATTCTAGTAAAGGCAGTTACTTTTATACTGATTTGAATACTCGATCATGGATACCGGTGTTATTTGCTTGGATGATTGGTTAATTGAAATCACACATCTCAGGAATGGTTGACCTGAGACCGTACAAGACTACACTTCATTTAAATTCACATATCATTCTCATTAATCCTCTGAAGTAATCCTGACGGAGGTTCTAGAGGCTAAAGAGAAAATGAGAAAAAATATAGTTTGAGATATCAGAGAATCAATCAATCAGAATCAAAAATAACGTACATATTATTGTACGTAGATAATGGGCATAGACTACAGTCTATGTACATTATCCATCTTCTAACAATATGAATATTTGACGATTAATTAAAATATTTTACACCAAACATAAAAAGATTATTAAAAAATGTTTAAATACATTTATTTTTCATTTTACGCCAAACTTTTCCATTTTTTTTTTCAAGAGAAAGGTTTTGACGAATCTTTATTGGTTAGATGATGTTAATCTACTTGAGGGAATGAAGTATTAAGAAAATCTGTAAATTTGAAGTACTAAAGTTTTTATTTACGTTTCAATAATAAACATTAAAAAAGTAATAAGAATAAAACCAAATTAAAAATATGAAATAATAATAATATTTTCAAAATTCTTCTTTAAATTTCAATTTTGTCAACTTGGCCCCAAACTAAAACAGAAACAACCATCAACTTACCAACCCTTAATTTATCGGTGACTTTAAAACTCTAGTTATGATTTTTTTTTTGTCTTCGAAACCCCATTTTTTCCACCCTCAAGGCCAATGATTGGTGATATCAAAAAACTTACTTAGATACGTTTTAGGCCGTTATTCAAAGAATAGTAGGAAATTTAAACGAATTGGATATTTTACTTAATAAGAAAGTTATAGCAATAGTTTATTTTTTCCAAAAAGTGTTCCCATTTCCACCCTCATGGTCCGATTTTTCCCATTAACAAACTGGATTGAGATTTTGGGTTGTTATATTTTAAGTACCAATTTGAAAGTGATTGATGCAAAATTACGGTAGTTATCTTGTCCACAAGAAAGTGAAATATATATATATATATATATATATATATATATATATATATTATATTTTTTAATTTATTTTAGTCACTCAAGCACCATATTACATTACAAATAAAAATCATCCATATAGATCTAAATCTTCTAATTTAAAAATTCAGCATTAAATAGAAACAAAAACTTGAATCCTATGAAAATCATTTCGAAATAAAACAATTAACAACGTAGAAACGGTAAGGAGATTGAAAAGAACTTACTTGGCTATCCTTTCAAAGATTAATCATAATATGTTTGCATAATTTACTTAAAAAATTGTAAAAAAATTAATTAATTTGATTAAGTTGAGTAGCAATACTGAGAGATTCCTTTCTTAGAATCAGAAAATGGGAATGAAAATGGTACTTATCCTGTATAATTTGACCTAGGAGTAAAAATACTGCATATCATCAACGCTGTTTAATACATATGATGAAAACAAATGTTTTTGATCATGTGAGAGAAGAAATCGGTATAGGAAGAAGGAAAATAAATTGTATAAAATTAGCCGATGATATGGATTTATTTTTTTTATTAGGTGAAACACATTATTAAACTGGTTATTAATGGGATGATTTAAAAATTAAATGGCATTTACGAAAACTAATCAGTATAGGAAACAATAAGTCAATGAATTTTTTGCACAAAAGAAGAAAGAATTGAGCAAGTAAAATAGTAAGTAAGATACTCACATACCATGTTAATAGAGGAGTGTAGAAAAGAAAACGAAAATAAAAACAAGAACAGCAACGGTTAAGGAAGTATAAAAAAAATAAATAAAAATTTATAATGTAGTGTTATGAAATTACTCTTGAAGAGGCATCTTGTGAAGTGTTGAGTATGTATTTCTATATGCATGTTAAGAAAAAGAGATAAAGAAAGGCAGAAGGGTTTAAAATGTGAGCATGGAAGAGATTGGAGAAGATAAAGAAATCAAAGAGAAAGTTAAAAATGAGAAAATAATAAGGAAAGTGAGCAAAATTAAAAGCTTAATAAGAACAATACAGTACAGGAAATCTAACTGCGTCATGTCTCGAGGTTAGAATTGATTAAAACAGTGTTAGAAGAAGCAGAATAAAGTGGAAAAAGAGAAACTGGAAAAAGGGTAAAAATTATAGACGATGTAAAAGGAGACGGGTGCTATGAGAATCTAAAAACTTTAGGTGGGAATAGTGGTGAATGGAGACGGGTATGATGTTTTATTGGTGCCAGTAAAAGAAATAAAAAGGTCAGATCAATTACGAACTTAAATTGTTATTTGTACGATGCTTGTTTTATTAGTCATTTAATAACTAGCTTCGTTAAAAAATAAACAATTCTTGAAAAAAATTCATCTATTCCAAAAAAAATATATATATATATATTGTACTGAAAAGGAAAAAATATTTTTCCACTACGCCCTCAATAAAATTTTTGAAATCTATTTTTGAAAGATAGCGGCCAATTTTAAATGAATTACAAGTGGACGATATTCGGATTATGAAATTTATTTGAATGATGGCTGCAGGCTAATTCTAAAATTTGCGACAGACTTAAAATAATAATTTCAACGATTGTATGGAAGGCGTAGTGGAAAAATTACTTTTTCCTTTCCTTTCCACACAAATTTTTTTCTTTTGAAGAAGGATAAATGTTTCTCAAAAAAAATTTATTTATTCTTATTTTAGTTTTGTAACGTCTTCAAAACCGAAATATATGCAGATCTACTAAAATGGACTGCTCATAGCAGAATAGAACTTTTTCTTGAAAAAAGTTCTCGATAAAATGACTTAAATTATGATTCGAGGGAAAGGAAGCTTAGGATTTGAAGTCAAAAGTCTGATAAGGTTCATCAGCAGAGGCCGTTTCAAATACGAGAATACATGAAATGTAAGTTGTTAAAAGAAACGCAGTCTGAAAGGGAATTCCTACGTGATTTAATCCGCAAGCGCATTTTATATATGACTCAAGAACAAAGATCACATCATTTTACGTTAAATCATAAACGTATTTGTAATGAAACGCCTGAAGAACGTTCTATTCGATTGACTGTTGTAAGTGAATGTGCGAAACGAAAGAGCCGATGAAAGACATAATCGTTTACAGAAATTGAGCCAAGTATCAAGTAATATTAGGCACGTATTCAATGCAGAAGCTTCTCGAAAAGCAATAAATACGATCTAATGCCTAGATTTTATGCCAAATACCATTTTTTAATGGTTCACTACCATTCGGTAAAGATGAGAGACCATCTTGATATACGTGTTGTTAAAAAAAAGTTCTTCAAAATTGATGCGTTTGGTGAAAAGTTATGTCCGGACAAAAAAAAAAATATATATATTCAGGTCGAATTAAGTGCTTCCTCCTTTCTGAATGCAGTTAAAAAATACTAAATACTTTCACGATTTTCACATCTTTTGAATGAATGTAAATATTTACACAATATATTAACGAAACTGATTTTTATTTAAATATAGTTTAATTCCCATGATTTTTATACCTATTGATAAAAGAAAATTATAATTTTCTACAGAATAATATTTACACGTTCTGTGTACGTCAGATAATATGAACTAACCAACAAAACTAACATGATCAAATCAGTTTGTTCGCGTGCTCTGTCTCTCTGTTAATTTTTTTATTGTTAACGAAGCCGGAAATATCTTCGACAAAATATTATTTTTAATTAATGAATACAGACAAAATTAAGTGGATCAGAATAGATCGTTCAACCGATAATAATATTTAAAAACTGAATATAAATAAACCGACTAAAACATTATACGGTGAATATGTTTTTCTTTTTTACTGCATACTGTTACAGTGATACAAACAATACAGTGATTGATTGTGTCGGTTGAATTAAGAAATTCGAAAGTAGGCCTACTAAGCACGAGCCAACGCCCCGTGTTGCTGCTGTACTGGCTTGTAACCGTGCCTCGTAGTTAAGAATGAAGGCCGAGGAAAACCAATCGTAAAAGTGTTTTTATGATCAAAGCCTTGAGTAAATTTAAACAGCTTAATAGAAGTTTCATTAGGAGTGAACACCTAGAAATTATCTATATAAAAATTATTCTTTATTTCTTTGTTAGATGTTAGCCTAATATTTGATTGCTAAATTCAATTTACATCGGTAGTAAGATAATTACATATTAATCTACCTTGTTCTAATTTTCTAAAAAAAAAAAGCTTAAATATATTGTGTTATAAACACACACACTACGTTGACATTACATGGCGCAAAAAGAAATTTGTTTTCTTTAATAAGATGATGCAAACATGATGTTATTTCTGTTCTTTTATTTCTATAGAAAGAGAAAGAGGGAGAAAGAATCATAATTTCAATATGGAATTTCTGTAAATCTGAGAAATCATCACAATACTTCCTTACAATTTGCGTATCTATTAATTTAATTCATTTAAAAAGATAAACAGTAAAAAAAGAAAAAAATTAATTATTGCTTGAAAAAAAAATGTTCATGGAAAAAAAAAAGAAAACCGACAACACGGCTTATACACACATCTTAATTTAAAACAGTTATCGTTTTATTTAAATATCATATTTATTCGTTTATTTAACTCATTGATTCTAATTAAAGCGCCCGCGCGCATACTGTATTTAATTTTCGCGGGTGTTGCGATACTAGCGCGACGGTCAGCACTTAGTAAACTAATGTAATTTCAAAACTTACATCGAACAAATTTCGCTTGTATGGCTATCAGACGGAGTAGCCGCGAGACTAAACGCACCAGGTACCGAGTCAACCGGGTGATCGTGTTGGAGACCCAGCAAGACAGAGTTACTTTTTTACACTTTAAATATTATTGATTTATTTAATTCTACCGATCACCTGTGACATCGCAACATAACAGACGACAACTACAACAGCAATTTTTGGGGTGGGGTATATTATTTTTTAATTGTTAACAAATGTGCCTAAGAAAATATGACCTTAATTAGGCGAAATATCGAGATACTGAGGATGACCTAACTCTACAGCCTCACTCCCTTGACCTTTTAAGATGAAAATTTAATGACATCAATGCCCCATGAAGTAATTTGTCAATATAGAAGTAATCTGACGAAGTTTGGTCAAAATCGGTCCAGCAGTTTCTGGAGTAATAAGGTGATTTAGAGGACCACACCAAACATATACCCGTACATCCGAACATTGACATCTGGAAAAATTCCATCCGATTTTTTGGGTTCCTTAGATGTCAAAATGTCAAGATCCGGTGAAAACCGCGTATGTCCAAATTGAAAGGATTACAATACTTTCTCTTCTAGAGCTATAGCTCTGCTACAGCGGTATTTAGACAGGAAAGTAAAAAAAAAATAATTGTGCAAGCATCTTTCCTTTAACTTAGAAACACTTACCCTTTAATAAATAAATAAAAAATTATTTTTATACTTAACTTAATTTAAAAAAAAATTATAAAATTTAAAATCAAGTTATAAACTGATCTGTGAAACCAATAAAGTTTAGTAATTCTAAAAACTGCACCCCTGTAGTAAGTTACCGTATGATAAGTTACTGTAAAAAGTAATTAAAACAAAGTAAAATAATAATATTTTAAGTTAAGAATAAGAAATTTCTCTTTCCTTTTTACATTAATTTAATTTTTTTTTTTGTGTTAATAAAGATAAATTAAAATAACGAGTTAAATTTTTATTTTTAATCTGAGAAAGCCTTAAGTTTTAAAACTCGACAGGCTGAAACCATAAAAAGGTAGATGAATTAATAGAACTACATTTTTTATGTGTGTGAATTTTTTAATTTTGAGTTTAAAATTAATTTAAGTAAAATTCTTATTAGTACAACCCTCTCTAAAGTTATTATAACACCGTTATAACGCCCCACCTTAATATCCGATAATTAAAAAAAAAAAAAAAAATACTACTGTATTTAATTTTTGAAGTTAATTTTATAATTTATTTACGTTTATTTATTTATTTACATAGTAACAAGCTTACTCCCTCTTACAGTCAGTAGATGATAAATGAAATTTGTAGCAGATGAAGAATGCCATGCCTGACCGGGATTCAAAACTGGGATCTCCGGATCAAAGGCCGAGACGCTACCACTCCGTCGCGGAGATAGGCCTATCTAGTTGGCAATAATAATTAAATTATTAATTATTCTTTTACAATTAATGTTTAATAATTATTACATTTATAGGTCTACAAAAAAAGTGTAATTTGAAATTAATATTTATTAAATAGATTTCAAAAATGTTCGAATAACATTCAAACCGTAGTAAGTTTCATTATTTTTGGTTAAATCATAAAATTTCTAAAATAAAGTAGATCTCACTGCATTATATTTACGAAGATAAATTCAAATTCTGCATCCAGGACATTTATATTTTGAAAATTCAAGGATATCCGGATGAGTTAACTTTTTTAATCAATGTTGTTTTTTATGTGAAAAACTATTTAATATATTTCTTGTTGTTTTATTTTCTCAAATTAAAAGTTGACATTTAAGGTCAAATTAGTTGAAATTTTTAGGTCGGGAATAATTTTCAACTTTTGTAAATAATAGTATATTTTGTCCTATCTTGTAAAAAAGACAAGTCTACTTATTTTTTACCCTTAATTATTTTTTTGTGATTAATTTTAGTTAAAACAAAATCACTAATAATATACAATAATAAAGTTAAAATATATTATTTACAGAACTTAAAATTTTATTGTAATCACTTCAGTTGATTTTCTAAAGGTAAGTTAGCAAATCAGCGGCCAAACTTTTATATTATACGTTTATATATATATATATATATATATATATATATATATATATGGAGTTTGTAGTGTACATGGGAAGTAACAAGTAGCGCTAACAGCAAAACTGCAAAATTGAAAAGAAATATAAATTCTATGTAGGTTTCTTTATAAATCTTATTCAGATTTTATAATACAGCAGAATAAGAAAAGGCATTATACTATACCATATTTTACTTTTTTAATCCACTACTGTGTTTTACACACACACACACCCACATATATACATATATATATATATATATATATATATATATATATACGTAGATAAACACAGCATTCAAAAGAATACACTATGAAATTGTATACATAACAGACTATGGTAAACTTATACGTGTCCCGGAAGTGGTCGTACGCCGGATATACGAGCCTATACAAAAACAGTTTGCGAGTAACTGTCCATCATGCCAGTATTAAAGCATTTTGACTTCTATATTAAGAGGCATCATGCCAACACGCGTTATAAAAAGCGTATGTAAAATATTTTTACGCCTTTACATTCAAATAAAACTACTACTATTACAATACTATTCTGTTTCAAGAAAAGAAATGCTGCAATGTACGTAGTATTACTAAACATTGATAAAAAACATTTTTTTATTTGAAAATTGTAGTAAAATAAATAAAGATTTTATTCAAATCATATACATAAGGAAATGGTAGATAAGCTGCTCTACGAAAGAAAATGGTACTAACATAGTGTTAGTTTGAAAGGATGAAGGAAAACTGTCGGAAAGTATTTAGTGCTGAATTTTATAAAAATTTACGGAGAAAGTAATATCTCTAATATCACTGAATAAACCGAATTCTATTAATTAATATTACTTGTTTTTTTTATAACATTCAATAAACTTCACTGAAAACGACTTCACATTTATTTACTTAACTAAGAAGAGAAACTAAAGTGCCTATTAAAGTTGGTACTTTTATTTAATTTGAGTTTATAAAATTATTCAAAATTTACAAAAAAAAAAAAAAAAATTAATATTACAATACGGTTGTTATAAAATTCATATCTAAACTAAATACACATGTGAACCATCTAGCATTCAGTCTATTGGATAACGGTTTGGACGTTAGACGACTAAAAAGGCTTCATGTGTTATTAGACCTGGGTGATATATAACGACAGGATATCAAATCCATAGACCGGGATGACAACTATGGTGTCAATTATACCTGATAGTCTAGTTTCAATATTATATTTATGGTTTCAGATTTTTATGTCACTGTTGGTTATGTTATATTTAGAACTATCGTTTGAAATTATTCGATTTGAATATATACATTAAAGAATATTACTTGTGTTTTGTTTAGTCGAACTAGCCATTAACATTGTTTAACTATTGATCACTTTGTTAAGTATGATAATATTATCTCACTTATAACTGTTATTTTTTATCTCACTTATTATTGTCTCACTTGTTGAAATCTCTTATTACTTTTTTAATTTTAGTAATCGATTGTTTTTATTTGCTCTGTTATTTATCATTGTGTTGGTACACCTCTCATTATATTTTGTTCTTGAGAAGAAACGTATATTATTATTGTGTGTATTAGACGAGGAGTATCACTCCTCGTCTTCATTCATGTTATAATTCGTCAATCGATTTACTCATAGTTTCCAAGTGTAGCAAACCGGTTGTAAATAAAGCTCAATAGAAGAAAGAAAGAATTCTCCTTTATGTATTGATTTAAACATTCCTAAGCTTAAAACTTTCGGTATTAATAATTGCTCATAAATTTCTAATTATCTTTAATTTAAAAAAATCTCATATTTTAAATTGATTTAATTTAAATAAATTAAGAAAGGAAAATTCATTGATTAGAACCAAGGTTGTTAAAGTAAAAAATCTGATATGGACACCTCATGAATTCCTTGTACGCCTATTATGTTACATATATACATTTTTTGCTGCACTTCATTTAAACTTATTTCATTCGAAAGTAAGATACGATCCTCCAATTCTTTAATAAAGAATTGTTTTTTCATAATTTTTTTTATTATTATTTATCGTAATTTTTTTTTACAATCAAGTTAATAATTAATTAACAAATCAGTATACTTAAATTAAAAAAAAAATTAAGAAAAAAAGAAAATGAAGTCGGATTCGAATGTACAATACCCTTGTAACATGTACCCTTTTACATCTCCTTGTACCCTTTTAGGGTATAGATATACCCTATGTGTTGTATCCTTTTCGATGTGCATACCAATGTGCTTACACATTCGTATGTGCGTACACTTTTCGATGTGCTTCCAAACAATGAATTATTTGTAAGATGCAAATAATTCATTAATTAAACTTTTATTTGGCTACAACTCAGGAACCAATGAAAATAAGTACCTCTTATAATATATCGTTGTAAAGCTCTAAATGAAGGCTTATTACTGCAGTGAAAAAGTTTTTGGACACTTTTTGGTTTTATACGTACGTACGTAAAAACGTCACACCCAATCTAGTCAAAATGGATTCAGGGGTGGTAAAAATGGATATTTCCATTGAAATCTGAAAAACCGAAATTTTTCGCGATACTTTTTACTTCCTTTACTTCGTACAAGGAAGTAAAAAAGTTATCGACATTGTTATTGCATTACTAATGTAAATGCTTTTGTCTCTCCAATCAGATCAGATTTGATAAAATTATATGTCATAGAATAAATAAATAAAAAAAAAAAAAAAACTACATAGAAAGCGAAAAAGAAAACTTAGAATTTTAGTAATTTGTTTAATAGTCTATTTGTTTTCTGATCTATTATTAGGACTATTCATTGTGGGTAAAACTAAATAAATAATTGCAAATAAAATAAAATAAAACAAGTCGAACCAGCTTTCATTACTTATTTTATAATAATACTTTTATAATTTATAAAAATACATTCCTGATGCTGTAATAATACCAAGTAAACGATTATTATTTTCAATAATAGTTTTACAATTTAAAAAAAGATACATGATTTTTTTTCAAATGGTGTAATTTACTCATAAATTGGGAAAAGTATAAAATATAACAAAAGAAAACGAAATGATTCTACAGGGTTTATCAAATAATTAAAAAAAAATCTTTGCTATGAATGTAAAAATTATTATTTTATCCACGTGTTTAAATAAATTCGATACGTAGTATACAAAACTAAAAAAAAATGAGTGAAATTAGTTTCATTGTAGTTACGGTCTGATACATTCGTAGATCACTATCAAATACACAATGATTGCGATTTTTTTTTTTTTTTGTATAAAACTTTAATTTATCCACTGCTGGACTACATTATTATATTACAGTCAATATCACATATAACAAGCTAGAAAAGAACAAGGACTTAGATCTTGTTAACAGTCATCATGTTACATCTGATTTCCACTCAAATCATGTAATTCAATACGAGTTTTAAGACTATCCAATTGATTGATATTAACGACTACTAGAATATATTTATTACCTTTATAATACTATTAATTCAATTTATGTTTTCGTAGGTTGCTGGTTTTCAAAGGGGAGGACAATTAGATGTTACAACAGTCCTAAATCTAAAATTGTAACATCCTACGGGCTAATCGTTTTTGAATTATGAGAAATACATACGTAAGTACGTACACATGTCACGCCGAAACTAGTCAAAATGGATTCAGGGATGGTCAAAATGGATAGTTTCGTTGAAATCTGAAAACCGAAATTTTTCGCGATCACAATACTTCCTTTACTTTGTAAAAGGCAGAAAAAATTAAAGAAATTTAATTATTTTTGAGAAAGTTATAATTGATAGAAGAATAATAAATATGGATTACATATATATCACATCATTAAATTTTATTAAAATATATATATAATAATAATCAGTATCATTATCGAAAATTAGTGACAGGTATGTTGAACATCTACAACTGATCTGTTAAAAAAGGTATATGAAAGATTACCTCCAGTTTTATGTACCATTTATTTAAAAAAAAGATATATACCATATTTGATTGAACATGTAAAATGGCTCGCCGTTAACCTCTTGGATAATAGGACGATAGGCGCCTAAAGCGACTGCATGCATTAAATCCGTAAATTCTCCAAGATTTAAGGTGAATTAGCTGCCCTAGGGCATTGTGAATGGTCAAAATTCATTTCATTAAGCCAATTATTTCTGTTGGTTCTTTCATTTGTTTCACCATTTTGCTATTTCTGTGCTTAATTAAGTTATTATTTGTGTGATTGATAAGACAATTTTTTGGTATTTTCTTTCCTTTTTTTTGTTCTCAGTTTTATCAATATTCCTTGGATTCATCTTTATCTGTATTTATTTATGTTTATTATACATTTATGTATAATGTATAAGTTATGTATACATATGCATATATATGTATGCGATATAGAGTTCTTTGAGAAATTTCAATGGAAACCCCTCTTTTCAAGTCATTTTTTTTATTCAATTTACTTATGGTTCCGGTAAACTGGATCAGATTGTAAATTAAACACTGTGCAAAAAGAAAACATATATATATATTTACTCAAAAGCTTTCTCAAGAGCTCCAGAACAAACATGGCTGAGAAAATCTTAAGAATTATTTAAATTGTTAACTTTTTAAACTGGAATCAAATAATGTAAGAACAAAATATTTACTAAGGATCCATACAAATCAGATTGTCATAAATTACGTGGATAATTAATTAATTAATTTAAATGTAATAAGTTGTTAATTAATTCAAGTTAACAGGAAACGAAAACGATAAATGAAATAAAGGGAAAGGAGGGCGAGGCAAACAATTTATTTTAACTTGTTAATACATTCTAATAAATAGAAAGGCTTAAAAAAAATTTACTTGATTTTTGTTTTGTTTTATTTTAAATGATTTCATCTATTTTTTGTACTTATAACAAACAAAAATTAACAAACCTTATTTTGTATAAACTTGTACCTTCTAATAAGCTAATACAGCTCAGGGAATCAACCTAAGTATATTAAATTGTATATTATCAATAAATTGAAATTGAAAGTAAAATTCTGAGAAAAGTTTATGAAACAGTGCAAGTAAATGAGCGGTAAATAATGAAGAAACATGTAAAATTTATGAAATTTTTTAGGAAATATTTCTAAATGAGGTGTCATTTTGTTCAAAATAAAATGCTTAATAATTTAAATTTCTAAAAGTAAAGATTTGATCAAACAAATAATTAAAAAGATATTAAAGATTACAAAATTAAGATGGCCGCCATTTTGAAATTTTTGAAGGTGACGTTTTCAAAACTTTTTAATTTTTTGGAACAAGCATTATTCTTAGATTTGTCAAATTTAATTAAAGTAGGTTACCCGTTCCTAAGAAATAACTTTTTTGTTGGAAATCATAAAACAGCATCCAGAAGGAAAAACAAAAAATGGGGCATATGTCGATGTGAACGTTTTTGCTAATTTGGTGTCTTTAATAAGCTCGGCTAATAGGTCACGAAGTACTCTCTCTCTCTCTCTCTATATATATATATATATATATACATCAATGTTCGAAAATGTTGGATTAATTTTAGAATCCCAAAACTAGAATCCCAAAACTAAACTGAATGATTCTTTTATTATTGTACTTTTTAAGCTTAACTTTACCCAAATAACTGGATTATTTGCAGAGAAATTAAACTGAAAGAGCTTGTAATTTAAAACGTTATTTTTCATGTAGTACTGTAATAATTTGATTAGTTGGTCAGCTGTTCAAAATTACTGTTTAGACAATCAGTAACAAAATAAAGAAAAAAATTACCTAGTAAAACTTTGAGATTAGATTAATTTTCTTTTGGTTTTAATTTATCAAAACATAAGAATCGGTTTTCGAGATATAACCAGACTTAATACAAAATTACTGTTTTAACCTTTTTTTTATTTACGTAATAATTTTACGAGCAGTTTAAGTTTCATATAAAATTTATTTTCTATAAATTCAGAATAATCCATTTATTTTCCTATTACCTAGAAGTTTCATATAAAACTGAAATAATTTAAGTTATTTTGTTTTCAATTTCATTATAAGAATAACATAAAACAACAGTAGTCATGTTATAAAAAATTGCATATTTTTTATAACTCGCGCCACGGAGACCGGTCTCCGTGGCGCGAGTGGTAGTGTCTCGGCCTTTCATCCGGAGGTCCCGAGTTCGAGTCCCGGTCAGGTATGGCATTTTTCAAACGCTACAAAAATTGTCGTTCATCTCTTCCTCTGAAATCGGTGGTTCCGAAGGTAAAAAAAAACAAAAAAAAAAACGTTAAATAAGTAAGATTAAAGAGAAAAATATGACCCACCGGGTTGGTCTAGTGGTGAACGGGTCTTCGCAAATCAGCTGATTTCGAAGTCCAGAGTTCTAACGTTCAAATCTTATTAAAGGTACTACATCTTAGTAAACGTACTTTTATACGGATTTGAATACTAGATCGTGGATACCAGTGATCTTTAGTGGCTGGGTTTCAATTAACAACCACACATCTCAGAAATGGACGACCTAAGACTACACTTTCACTTACACTCCTCATTCATCCTATGAAGTAATAGCTGACGGTGCTTCCCGGAGACTAAACAGGAAAAAAAAGAGTATAATATGAATTCAATTTATAATAAATTATTAAAATACTTTGTATTTTTTATAACAATAAGAATTTTTAAATATAAAATTACCAAATATGCATTCGTTTACTATTTTATAACAATTTATTTTATCCATGTAATAATATGGAATATATAAAGATTTCAAACAATATGGATTTTATAAAGTGGTGAAATTAAAAAATAATAATAATTATTATTATTATGAAATAATAAATATAATAAACAAAAAAAATCGCTTTATTATTCAGCATAAATTATGAAAAACAAATAGAGAAACACTCATAAGGAATGTACAACGTATAAAATTTAATATCTGAACTAAATTTATCTTCATGCTTAATTTGTTAAACTTCTACATTACCATCAGATATGTTTTTAATTAATACATCAGATATGCTATAAATAGTGTTCTGAAATGTTGAATACCAAGTCGAATATTTTAGTAGCATTAAAAAATTCCCTTTCGGCACGCAGGAAGGCGGTGGTAGATTTCACCGGTGCTAAGTAGGGGATAAAAAAGATTTCCATCATAAAGTTAACAAAAACTACAAATTGACTCAATACGACAATGGTTGCATGTTTAAAAAAGTTCACTTGTTTAGCATACAAGCCCCATCTTACAATTCCAGCAATATTTTGGTCATCCCTTGCCGTAAGGGTTGGTCATGTCAAAACTTGTTTTAGACAAAAGTTTTAGGTAATTTTTAGAGGACTAACAACCACTTTAAACAGATTCGATACTCTGCCTATTAAGGGAGATATGATTTTTTGTCTTCAAACCCTCATTTTTGCCACCCCCCGGGCCAGTGGTTGATTATATAAAAAAACTTTACGTATATAAGTTTTAGACCCTTATCCAAAGAATTGCAAAAGCTCAAAAACAAATTCGATATTTTACTTTATAATAAAGTTATAGAGATATTTTGTTTTTTTCAAAAAAGCTCCCCCCATTTTAACCCCTACATCCGATTTTGGCTGTGGGGGTTAATACTCGTTCCAAATTTGTCCGACATTTTGGGACGAGTTATTTTTAAGAAACAATTAGAAAGTGATTGGCGCAAAATTACGGGGAGTTATCGTATGCACAAGAAGTGAAATATATATATATAAATGCACATATAAACTTTTGAGCTGACGGTGGTTTTGGGGTCTGTGGGATGTGAAACGCGAAGATATGTCGAAATTTTCCGGAAGTCACCGGAAAATTCACGGAAAAGTCACCGGAGAAGTCACGAAAGGTACAATAGGAAATGTACCTTTCTTATGAAATGTACCTAATATGATACCTGGAACTCCGTTCAGGATGTATCCACAAACCCTCTGTGACAAAATTAAAAAATAATAATACCTAAGTGGTATAATTAAAAAAAAAATTATTATTATTATTATTATTATGAAATAATAAATATAATAAAAAAAAAAAAACCGCTTTATTATTCAGCATAAATTATGAAAAACAAATAGAGAAACACTCATAAGGAATGTACAACGTATAAAATTCAATATCTGAACTAAATTTATCTTCACGCTTAATTTGTTAAACTTCTACATTACCATCAGAAATGTTATTAATTATTACTTCAGATATGCTAATATCTGATGTATTAATTAAGATTAAAGCCTTAATAAAGAACACAAATATATTAAATCTCCCATGTACAATTTTTAACACATTGTAAGAATAATAACGAAATAAAATAGTTACTACGACTAAATATGGATTAAGTTCTTTTAAGCAATTTACTTACTCGTTTGTTGCTAATAAATCGATAATTTACTTTTATTAACCGATATATAATTTATTTTCTTAGATAAATCGTTTTGATCGGTGAAGCGATATCTTGTAATTTTTCTCAACATACAATTACATCCACTCTATTTATTTTTTATTCTCATTTAATAGATGTTTGCAGAGATAAAATCTTTATAGGGCAATTTAATAACTATAATATTATGGAAGTATAAGAAAGTCTTAGATTGACTGAAGGTAGATTTATAAAAGCTCAAAAATATTTAAGAAAATACAGATTCTATTATAATTGTTTATATAAGAATCTATAATAATCAAAATATAGAAGAAAAAAGTATGAATGAATTTAAAAAAAAAAATATTATATGGAATTTACTAACTTTAAATAACAGATTTAAAAAGAGTTGATTAAAGGATAGATTAAAACGATTGGTGATTTTTTTGGATATAAAGGACAGTTGTAGATAAAGTAAAGAGATATTTTTGTAGGTTTTTAACTAGTACAATGAATTAATAATAATTCCAAGGAATATAATAATAAAACAATTAAATATTAATAAATAGTCTAGTCAAACTGCAACCTAATACAGAATATAATTATTAATAAAAAATTAATTTTATACTTTCTCCTTACTATTTGTTTATTTTTCTCTACATTCGGCGATTTTCCAGTATTTCTGCGACAACGCTAATTATAAAGGGAAAAGAAAAACAAATTGTAAGGATTAAATAAGAGATAATTTTACTGTAGAGAAACTTTCACGGTAATTTAAATGATAAATTTTAATTCTTTTAGATTCCATCAGTTATAATAATAATAATAATAATATTAATGTCATTTCCCACTTGTAATAACTATAATAAGGCAGTTATGTTATTTTACGATTTGTTATCTCAGTTCAGATAATGAAAGTAAAAATATATACACAGTTTCATGGTAGATCATCAAGGTAGAATAATGAGAGAAAAAAATCATATGATTTTTAATATTTATTTTTTTTAAACAATGAGTAAGTATATAATTCTGTGATTTTCTAATAATAATCTGAGGAGCTTCTTCAAAACCGTATACAAAAACCTTTACTAAAATCTAGAAGTAGATAACCTTTCGATCGTTAACCAATCATCATCAATAGATGTTGAAGAAAAGTAGAATATATAAAAAAGTAAATAAACCGGTATTGTTGTTACTGTTTACTTTTATTCTATGAACAATGCTAGAAATATTATTTCTAGACTGTTTTGTAATTATTTTTTATTTATATACTTTTTGATTTACTATTTTCACATTATAACCATACATGATGGTTGTTTCAAAAACCGACAAAGCCATTTTCGTATTTCGAATAAAATTCCTTATAAAAGCTTTTGAGCTTTTTCTTGTTTGTTTTTCAGTTCATTTAAATAACTATATATCTGTTTAACCTTCGGTATCACTGTAAGGTGTTTAGAGGATGAATGAGGATGTTGTGTATGAATGTAAATCAAGTGCAGTCTTGTGCATTCTCAGGTCCACCATTGCTTATAGGCAATTACTTTTATGCGGATTTGAATACTAGATCGTGGATACCGGTATCCTATGGTGGCTGGGTTTCAATTAACCAACGTCTCGGGAATGGTCGACCTGAGACTTCACTTCATTTACAGTCATACATATCATGCTCTTTTTTCTTTTTTTTTTTGTTTCCCGTAGGAAACACTGACAGCCCCGCCGCCAGGCCCGCTCTGACGGCAAGTGCTCTCACCTGCTACAAAACCTCCCTCACTAGTTATGCAGGGGACAGACCTAATCCAAATGGTATGTACACAGCCCCTGCGCAATCACCCGGGCGCTCTTGTCATCAAATAGAATAGCCAGAGCGACGTCTTCAGGGGATCATCGGGGAACAACTTCGAGGAGCTCCCGCCGTCCACCTCCTAAGGCTGGCCGCCCACAGCCGTCCGGCATCGGACGCTCCGCCTCAGGTCAACTGCAGTCTTCTAGACTGCCTGCCTCTCTCCTCTGTTGCCTTGTTTCGAATTATGGCTGACACCGCAATCGTTACTCTCGTCGATATCATATCATATATCATCCTTTGAAGTAATAATACCTTACGGTGGTTTCGGAGGCTAAACAGAAAAAGAAAGAGGTCGACCATTCCTGAGATGAGTGGTTAATTGAATCCCAACCACCAAAGAACACCGGCATCCACGATCTAGTATTCAATTCCGTATAAAAGTAACTGCTTTTGCTAGGATTTGAAACTTAGAACTCTCGACTTCGAAAACTGCTTATTTGCGATGACGAGTTTACCATTAGACCAATCCGGTGGGTTATTTAAATAACTAAATTAGCAGAGCTCTATTTTTCATATATTCAACTTAATTATTTTTTATTAAGTAAACTTAGACGTATAAGATAATGATACTATTACAAAAGGATATTATATGTACTGGACACATACAAACGCGAAATAAGGAAATTACCAAGATATCATTTTGTAATACTTCTTTATAGATTATTATCTGATATCAACGATTAAAATTTATCTCATTTCAAACTAAATTAATTGCATGTACGGTGTATATTTATCTACAAAAAAAAAACGATAAAAAATTTATTGACTGAATTTTTATTTGAAGCGTTAAAGAAAAAAATATGAAGAAATTAAAAGATCCTTAATCAATGAACAAGTCAATTTTAACGAAATATCTTACGCAGGAGTATTGTTGCCTTGTTTTGAACTACTTTGTAACAAGAAATTATCGTCTAATAATTGTGTAGCCTAAACATCATCCCTTTTCCTTTGTGACGATTTAAATAGTTTGAATAAAAGTTATTTAATAAAAATGTAAGGATATTAAGCCCAAAATATCAGTAGTAGATTGACAATAATGATTATGCCTAGTTTTAGAGGATATGATAGAACTACCATGTAGTACACTTCTTCAAGTCCTGCAGATTTCGATTCACAATTTGGATTCGGCATTTTTATCGCTTGTCATTAATTTAACTATACAAGAAACGTTTTTATGCGGTTATAATTAGGGAATGGAAGTTTAAATGGGGCTAATAATATAATTTTGTTAAATGCACCATTAAAAACATAAAAAATAAAATTCCAAAGATCACAATATTATTGGTAAACCAATCAACAATGACTTTTAGTGATATATCTTAAGGTCACTGAGGAATTATAATAGAGCACACCTATCCTTTACAAGTACCTTACGAGATCATGAAAGGACTATTAGACTTTTAACTATCAAGTTCCTGTGTAGCAGTAGGATAGGAAACGCAATCCCTGGGTCGGTCCACAGGCAGTACCGCTCTTTCAGATACGCTGATTCTATAACTTCCGGTATCTATGGGATGAACTCAATACAAATTGAATCCAACAAATAGAAGATAAAGAAAAAAGGTAGCCCATGAAAACGGACGATCCACCCTCATAGAAATCATGAGATAAATTTTCTGTGCAGAGGGAAATTCAAGGCTTAATCCAGTAACAGACGTTCATCCGGCCCATCAAGTATATTATTAACATAAATTTTTGTTATTCCAGGTTAAATGCTCTATTTTTTCTTCAAAAAATAAGTCACACGAGAACAGATAAGCATACAGAGTATGTAAAGGATTAACCTCACCGATTTCAAGAATTTATGTATAAAACTGTAATACAAACTCTACGACAGATTTTTATTGAAAGTAATAGTGTACGAATTGTTGAGTAAAAGTAATATATACTCGTATATGTATATACGTACTGAAAATAGGTGTAAACTATTAAGTTTACAATAACAGTTACTAGGGCTCGACATACTTGTGTTATCTACAGTAAAGAAAACCTTGTAGATTCTAAGCGTGAGAAAGACAAAACATTATTTTTCACTTTAACTTTTCTAATTGAAAGTTGTTGATGAATTACTATCATCGAGATCCGCTTGAAATTTTGTTTCAGATTTTCAAGATAGGTTGTGTAAATTAAAATGTAGGGGAAACAATTTGAATTTAACCCTGGCGATTTAAAAACGCCAGTAAATCATGTACGGTTTATTTGTAATATACATAATAAAATCTGTTATTTTACTTCATATATATATATATTTTTTTTAAATAACAAAATATTGAAGCTTTTTTTGTTAAAACATAAATTTTGAATTAAATTTTTTTTTCTTGTAGGTTCCAAATGTTACAGTTTTCTGCCAAACTTTCGTTTTTTAGGTTCATCGATCATCTACAATTCTATTTAATTAAATGTACTGAGTGACACTGAACTGTCACCGTGAGAATTTAAACAAAAAAATCAAAATTGGAACTGGTAATTCCATTTCGAGAATTCGACCTGGTACTATACAAATTACTTTAATTATAGTAGAAGAACCAAAGTATCATTGATCGTAAAACTAATTAACATATGCTATAACAGTTTATTACTATAAATCAGAAGAGATTCATAACTTTAACAACGATATTCAGTTCTACGTATAATACATTCTAAGCAGAGTAAGTTAGGTTTAAATTTGTTACGAAACCATACGTGCAATTTAACTTAATCCGAACATGTTTCAGCTGAATTATGTCCTCCAATAAGTAATTTTATTACGTACTACATTGTACATAATAAATTATATCTCAACGGATTTCCTTAAAAGTTTTAAACATAAGTTGAACTAATTTCTTCCGTGAATTCTGAAGTGAATAGTTAACAAATTTATTATATCATTAAGTTAAGTAATAGCTTGTTATATAGAGACTGATAAAATTAAAAATATCTTATCTTATAATAAATATTTACATTAAAACGGAATAAAATAATAATAATCTAATTAAAAGATAATCCCATTTTTTAAATGTTATCAAATCATATCGCTTTGAATAAAAATTAATGTTATAAAAAAGTAACGTTTACCCATAAAAAAAAAAGTTACAAAAATAAATTATGTGTTTACTAATTTTTAAAGTTATATACCATCAAAGAATTCTTCGTAAGAAGTAGTGTATCATTTATTTTTGTTCTTTATGAGATACTTCTTTAATAATTTTAATTTTTTAGTATTTTTAAAAAATAGAATTGAAAAAATTAAAAAGCCGTTATTACAAAACGTTAAAAATCTATTTTTTTTTAAAAACCAAGTTAAATTGTTTTACTTTTCAAAAGTTAAAATCAAACAGTTAAAAAAAATTTATAAAATCAAAAAAACAATAAAAAATAAAAAGTTGAAGGCCAATTTAAAAGAAAAAGATTTTATAAATAGATGTAAATTTCAACTGTTTTACTCATCGTAAGGAAATACAGAAAATAATTATAAAAAACCTACTTAAAACGAATCTATGAAACAGAACTTGCAACTAAATTTTTTTATTATCTGTCTTTATTAAATAAAAAAAATTAAATAATAATAATAATAATATATATATATATATTATTATGTATATATGTATATTGCCTAACAGTTTTTCATCGCTTTAAATTCCAACTGGGACTTCTCCATCTCCATTACCCTTATATAACGTAAAATAAGATTTATCTTAAAAAATAAAGCTTCAGGCATCATAGATGTAACCATCTTAGAATAAACCTAGTTCTATCTTGGGGAATGAAATATGGTATGACGGCAAGTGTACTATAATTTGTTTTTTCTTCATTGTTAGGTAATTACCTATTACCAGATAATTATCTTGGTAATTACCTGTTGTATCCGAAGCTAAGTCGCATTCATTTTTATGTATATTATTTTAATATTTCTCATTTTCTAGTTTTATTTCACAAATACAGGAAGAAAATTTTGTTTTCAGAATTTCGTAAAAAAATATTTTTTTTTTTAATTTATTTTCATATAAATTGGTGACATGGTGTTGATTACCACTCAAAATATGTAGCTAGACGTAAATGAATATTTAAAAAATGAAACTGGCTTACCCTTTTTAAAGCTAACATATCCCATGTCATGCTTATTAACCCATGTCATGCTTATTATCCCATGTCCTGCTTATTAAGGAAATTTTGGATTAAAGTGGTTTCCTGTTGCCTGATTATTTATGTCTAATTTACTGTTGCACATTATTATTCCAACCGTATGAAATATAGGAGATGCTCAGTTCTACAAATGACACTTTCAGACTGTTCACTAAAGGAACTAGAAATATTGATTGAGAACATCATTAATCTCATTGCAACCACTTCTGATCATTCCCTTTTGTACTTCAGATCCTTTATATACGTCAAACCCTAAGAATGATTGGAATAGATATGTCGTAGATTATAAACAAACTGATTTGTACCCAATTTTTTATTGTCAACTGAATAAATAAGTTATTATAACAAAGTAGATAAAAATCTGAGCTCTCATTTTTTTTGTCTTTGTGCGCGTTCGTTCAAAATATTTAAAAAAAATTGAGTTTTGTAAATTAATTAACGTATAATTTCAACGATGAGTTTTATTGAGAATTTTTGTTTCCTGAAAGAACTACACGAAATTATAAAACTGGGTTACAAGATCTAGTAGTTTTATTTATTTAAGTTAATAAAAAATTCATAAAATCGAAATTAAAAAATTTTGATATCTAAATTATTTAATTTTATATTTATTCATTAATTTTAATCTTATTTTAAAATGATTTATTAATTTATGTTATGATAAAAATTTATGATGTGTAGATTAAAGATTATTTATTGTTTTAAGGCGGATAATTATCATTTTTATAGTACATATATTTTAAGAGTAAGTATGTAAGCGTATATATTTGGCTTCAAAATTAAATTTAAATGTCTTTAAAAAATCACTTTTAAGTCGACTTGTTCAGTCTATGTCGAAGATCGTATAAAAATATTTCCGATGAAAACTATAGCGTTATTATAACAACAAATTTCAATAATTTGTGTACCATGATCTAAAAAAGTATCTGATATTCAGTCATATTCGAAAATCCTTTCGTAATAACGTAATTTGTGTTGCAGTCAAAGTGTATTATCTGGCATATTTGGTAAACCGGCATTACCGCAGTGGATTATCGAAACTTAATGTTTTTAAATTGGTTAAATTTATGTTAACCTTCAAAACACAAAAATAAAAAAATAAAAACAAATTAAATCGACATTAAAATTATAACACTAACATATAATCAGGAATAATTACGAAATCTGTAGTTCCGAAATGTAATAACATTTCATGACCGGAAAACCATAATTTTCTTTCTCTTTTTTGAACGTAATCCTTTACTTGATATTTGGTCAGAATATATAAAGTATTATCAAGGTATAACCTACAAGTTTAACTTCAAGAAATACACGCAACCATTAGCATATATTAACAAAATAATACATATAAATTGTAGGAAGCTATATAAATTGGTGAAAATGTGAAGAAAAAGATTATAAAGTTCAATGAATTTTACGATCTACAACTGTAATTGAAGTAAAATAATCATCAGTATACCGTACCATTAACTGAAAAAATTACTCCATATTTTAAATTTAAAAATCATTTCTTATCTTTTTTTCTCTTTATTCATTTATAAATAATTACATTTTTAACATTTCTTCTCTGAAAGTAGTTTTGTTTTATTTTAACTTTTAAAATTTTAATTATTTTATATTGTAAAAAAAGCGAAACTTATATGCGATTTTATAAAATATAAAGAAATATATTTGAAATATAAAGAGATCGTAATATATATCTGTACGTTAAAATCTCATTTGCTGACAAATAGTTATTTGTTTTTTAAAAGCAAAATATTTCAATCATTGCTTGATACAGTTATAGGAAAATATATTTTTAAAAAGTACTATTGAATATCAGTTGTATTAATATTATTTAATATAAATATTCAATAGAAAATGTAATCGATTAAACTCAATTATCTGCTTGTGATTGTTGGTTTTTTTTAATTAATCAGTCAATCGATCAGGAAAATTATAAACTATTCTAATTTCTTTACATAAGAATTTGCAAATATTTTTATTTTTCAGATATTTTATATATATTTTAATCAATTATAATGTATAAGAATATTTGATCGAACAATTTTCTACGATTAACCGATGCAGTTTATACTTTTACAGTTAAAAAAAAAGCATTATATATATATTCTTATGAATATATATTTAAATTATCACAAAAAGGTTTATTCAGTGTTTTAGTTTAAATTAAGAGTATCAACTTTTTTATACTGATATTAAAAAAAATTAAATTGTATAAGAAAAATATTTTAATCGTTCGTAAAGTGGCAAAGGAGGAGAATAAAGTAGTATAAAGAGAAGAGAATACTTAAAAATAACATTTTTATCTAATTTTTTCAACTTTATTACTTTAATTTTATAATTTATTTTAAAAAAGTAAACGCTTTATATCAGCCAATTTACTTTCTTTCACATCTCATATCCTGTCTTTTAGGTCAGGCTTAGGATGACATCATGTCATTCAAAACCACAAATAGCTAATTTGACGTGTTATTTTGTAAGTACACGCGCGGATGTGCATGTGGTCTATTGTTTAATTATATACAGATGTAAAGTACGACTACAAAAAAATGAATAATAACAAATAAAATATTGGAAAGTGTAGTAGATATATTATAAAATTGGATCACCACATGTATGTATTATATACAAACAAACATTTTTCCAACCGTAAAAAAGATTGATTCCTAAATAAATATATCTAGCCTAAGTAATATAAATACAACCTATTCCTATTATATTATAATGCTAAATAACATGTTAATCATTTTATTAGTGAAGATCCATTTTTTACTTCAGTGTAATTAAAATATAAACGTGGGTTTCACTTTAAAGCGGATGTTAAGTTAATTATTTTATTTCTTTTATTAACCGGTAAATTTTAATTATAAAAAAATTGATAACAATTAATTTTAATGAACTATAATTATTTTTGTTACTTTATTTGTCTGTAATGCATTATTGTATTTACTTTCTGTTATTGTTTGTATTGAACGTGTCAACAATGAGAACACATTAGTAAGGTAATAAGCCGATGGAATTGAGGGTCTGAGAAAGATGAAAGTTTAATTCAGTTATATATATATATACGCGTATTTATTTTAAACTGGAAACTGATTGACTGTTAGATAGAATTTAAATTAATTGAGATAATATCAATCTTTATAAATCAATTAATTACATCAATTTTTATAAAAAACAATTAAATATATAAGAGTAAATATATATATATATATATATATATATATATATATATATATAAAAATCTTATATAATATTAACATATAATAAAACGATTAAAAAATTATCCATTACAAGATGATTTAAACAATAAAAACTGAAAAAAAAAATAGTTATAAAACATAGTGTGTTTTATAACTATAGACAGTAAAATGAGGTCGTAGTAAAATATTTACGATGTTAATTAAGGCGCAGAATTAATTATTTATTATGATTTTGATCGGGAAGATCGAATAGAGTAGGTCCGAGAATCGTATCTGCAGTGGATTTTAAGAAATCTGGGGTGAAAACCAATAAATTTGGATAAAAAGTCCTGTTTTTTATGTTTGATGTACTTTGATAAATGGGTAATAAACACAAAAATTTTAAATAAAACTTGTAGAGAATTTAATTTTAAACAAACTGGTGTAAGATAAGTTGAATGAAACAAAGAAAAGTAAGAAAAATTCGAATGTTATTCATTAACTTTTTCCGTTATTTTCACGAGTAGAATAGGTTATGAAAGTCCCGGGAGAATTTCGTGATACACTCTGTATATTATAATCTGACAGTCAACAGGAAACGTTACTACTAAGTCTGAAGCAATACAATAGATAGATTGGAACTGAGTAAATTAAGCGACCCATATAATCTTCATGTCAGGGTTGTCTATCTATGGGACATATGTTAAGACCCTGGTTTGATAACCTACAACAGTAAACAGTGTACTTGCACTAGGTAAAAAGTATTACTATCTATAAAAGAAAGAAACCTAATAAAATACAACTAAACGTTCTTGTGAATGACAAGGAGGCACATATGCCGCTTCCTTGTCACATACATGGTGAGTAATAGTTATTTATTACACTAAACGGAATTAATAAAAAAAGTAATTTTTATTCACGCAAAGGAGAATACCTCTAAGGCTTTGATTGCCAAAATTTATCGATAAGAATTTACTTGAGTGAGAACGTTTGGGCTAGAAACTTTAGGTATAAATTCTATTCTATACAAGCGAATAACATTTTTTACCAACGGATATGTCTTTCTGAATTGTTGATTCAATTGACCGATAAACTAAATACTATGGTTCAAATATATATATATATATATATATTTTGTAGGGCTAAATAAACGTTGCTTGTAGTTGCCAATTATAATAACAAAATTTTTCCAACAACCTTTCCGTTGTTTAACATCAACTTCTAAAAAACTAAAAACGTTTTTCCAAATAAAAATATCTTTACTATACCAACAATCTTTATTATTTTTTTGCTTGATGATATCACCCATAAGCTTGAAGCTTGTGCGTGGGATAATGGAGATGAAATTTTGTAGCGTATGAAAAATGCCATGTTTGAGCGGGATTCGAACTCGGGAGACCTACGGATGAAAGGCCGAAACGCTATCACCCTGCCCCGTAGATTGATTTACTAACATGCAGATGTTTTTCTACAAATAAAATAAAAAACACTGTTTCTACATTCATTCATTATATTGCGCAATAAAATTTTATTAAAAACCATTAAAATTTGTTATTCGAGAAGTACATTAAACTATGGTATTTTAACATGTAAAAATTCAGTCGTTAGGGATCTCTAATATTTTTGCAAATCTTATTCTTAATGAAAAATGATTATAAATGTAATTCTACATAACGTTCCACCATTTTCCCTCAAAAGTAACAAGATCATACCATGTGGAAAGAAACAATATACGCTATCGGGTGGAGCTATCGGGACTTTCCTGAGGATAAGAAAACGTAAATCTCCATTAAGTTAACACTGGAAAAATATTATAACATACATACTACAAAACATGATTAATCAACGACGTTACCAAAATTAATGGAGATGTTTAGTTACATTTATGCATTTTTTATTATCTTTTGTGTTGTACGAGTATATATACATATTTCCTTGAAGGAAATATTATCGTTCACCGTTCACTACCACATTCAAAACCTACGGCTTTTATCCACACACAAACATTTTTTCTCCACTATATACAGGAGTTTTTACTTAGTATTTAATAGTGATTTTATAATTTCATTATTCAAATTTAATAATTTTAAATCAAGAAGATGTAACTAGTAGTAAATCTGTGTGATAAAACTTACACTGCTAGTTCGTGTGACCATTCTGCAAAGGTTTTTTCATTTACATGAAAAAAAAATGCGAATACGTTTTGGATCTTACAAAAAAAAACTGTTCGTATAATGATAACTGGTTTTCCAATTCTCTTTTAAAGATTCCATTAAGCGTTATCTTAACATGCAAAATATAAATTCCGGTAGAAGAACGTACTATCAGGAAGTTACAAAATTGTTGTGGAGCGATACAGTAATACAGATTTTTAGATTTTTGCGTTAAGTTTTCACAAGCGTGTTTCGTTTAGTGGATACAGATCGATATTCTACGCATTTCACAACTTCTGTTCAACTGTTAATATTTTGCTTTCTGAGGACCAGCCTTTAGAAACGAAATAGTCACCCACAGATAAATTTAAGAATATTTATTCGACCGAGCACAGCTAGATCCAGTTTAACGTCAACTTTTAGACATTTAGTTTGTTTCTATATAATCGTAACAAAATTTCGGTCAAACAGATTTTTGATTTTTATTAAATTTGGAGAAAGGTTTCTTGTTATTAGGTGTAACGATGTAACCCACCCGGCTGGTTTAGTGATTAATTCGTCATTGCAAATCAGTTGATTTTGAAGTCGTAAGTTCTAAAGTTCAAATCCTAGTAAAAGCAGCTAATTTTATACGAATTTGAATACTAGATCGTGGATACCGGTGTTCTTTGGTGGTTGGGTTTCAATTAACCTCAGGAATGGTCGGCCTGAGACTGTAAAGACTACACTTCATTTACACTCATACACATCATCCTCATTCATCCTCGGGAGTAATACTTTACGGTGATTCCGAAGGCTAAACAGAAAAAGAAAGGTATAAACATACATCGTTTAACGATTTTTCATAAAATTTTCCGTTTGAAGATGCCGGCCACTAAATGACTACCAGTATAACTGTTTAAAAGAACCGTCAGTTGTTTTCCATACTTACTGAATTAATTCCTAGCGGGAAATATTAATCTTGTTTTACGGACTGTAGTTAAAAAAAATTAAATTCAAGTAAAAATAAAACAAAACTTATGCAGATAAAGTTCTTTAAAGTTTTCTAAACCTTCTCAATATTCATATCAATCAATGAAAACACGGCTGATAATATTACTAATATAGTTTCATTATATATGCACTTGTTAAACCTTCCGGACTCAATTAGAATCGAAAATACTGTTTTTTACTTTAATCTTAATTTTTCTTAATCAGTTTCGCTGTAGATCTCAGTTTGTTAACTTCATTAAAAAATGAGAGAGGTTTACTTTTCAGAGGACTAGTATATAGTCAAGTTTAATAACATTAGTAGAATATTTAAAAGAAATTATGCAATTTTCCTAATACCATTGATTTTTCTAATCTTTTCACCGACTTTTCGAAGAAAAATACGTTTGCACAAAGCGATTGGGGGGTGAAAATGAATTTCTTTACATTTGGAGGTATAAGGAGTATGAAAATATCATTCACTTAAAATGCTTAATTTCCTTATGTATATATATATATATATATATATATATATATATGAAACTACTAAATCAATTTCAATGAAATTTAAAAATTCTGTATTAATATATCTAAAGATGTACATCTGAAAAAATTTGAGGAAGTTTTGTTGAGTCGTTCATGAATTACACTTAATTTAAGATTGTCAACAAACATAACCTCAATTTGAGGTATTACTTTTGGTCGCATGATAAGATTAGCCGGTAAAAATGATTGTTGAGGTATCAGAAGTACAAAAATACCACTAATGTATAACATTTTGTGACACGAAAATCTTCAAAATATGATTCATGTATAAAATTCTGTCACTCAAAAATTCCCAAAACTATCAGATAAATTTCATTGAAATTTAGATATGCTGTAGTAATATATCTGAAGTTGTGTACGTGAAAATTTGATGAGGGTTGGTTGAGTCGTTCTTTAGTTACACTCAATTTAATGTCGACAACAGACAATATAACTTCAATTTGAGGTGTGTTGACTGGGTAGTGGTGTATTTTCATACGTAGTACTTCATACGTAGTGTTTATGCAGTTAATTACAATGGTGAGTGAGTTAAAACATGATGCTTTTGTTTTCTCGATAATCGAACGTATGTTGTGCGTTGTATTCTGAAAAATTTCGCTTCTGACTGCGGAATAGTGAGAGCGTCGGAAGCGAAAAATCGGTCTTCTTGCGCAGAACTGCACAAGAGCTTTTTATATTTTCAAATAAATAACTATCCTTTTTTTAATTATATAAATAATATATAAACTTTTCTTTAAAAAGTAATATTAATATTTTATAAACCGGAAAAGAAAAAATGTTAAAAAAATAAATTTCTAAGAATAGAGAACACTTAACACAGGTCATAATGTAACAAATAAAGTGGAATAATATTTAAATATAAATTTATAATAATATTTCCTTTAACAATAATGTAGTTGGGAACTAGGTTGACACAATAAGTAATACATAGCACAAATTCCTCCCCCACACTTTTAACGCCATGTTATTTTACCAGAACTAATGCAAAGTTATTATAATAATACTAACAATAACATTCTATTGCTGACAGGTATGTTTTTTCACCATTCCCATTCGCGTTTGTAATATACCGATTTAAGTGGCAGTGGAACTGATTCTTGACTAACAAGAATGATGTAAAGCAAGATGATTGAATTAAAATAATAAAAAAATTACTCCTTTTAATATGTCTGAATATTTTTACGGTTTTATTATTTATATCTTTTATTTAAAAGCTACTATAAAAATTATTACAATTTATTTTTTTAGTATTATAAATAATGGATAATCTAACAAACAGAAAAAAAGCGAGCTAACAAAGGGATATATTTTTTTAGTAATCTATCGTATTTTTTTTTCAATAGTACTTTGTCTACACGTATCATTTTGCAGTTTTATGCTCTGGGAAACGCTCTGATCGTTCAGCTATTTCATTCTGTATTTGTCTGCGTGTTTAAAAGAGGGATCCTATCGCAACATAAATAAGTACAATTGAACACTTACTAGTGAGTTCAATTGTTATTGTTAGCCTGTCAAAGAATTGCTATAAATGGATATACTTATCGAGCCAATAAAATAATTTTATGTCTGGATCAGTTGAATTTGGTTTCTTTGCAATTAGGATGATAGAGGCTATTTTATAATCACGTGGCGTTCTGGGAGCAAGAAACTGAAGTACTCTTGTTGATAGTACAGATTGTTTATGACGTATTAACGATGCGATACAGATAATTTTTTTCGTATTATCTGATTTTATTAGATGTGAAATACGAGTTTTATTTCATGTTTTTAATGTTTACTGCTCTTTTAAGCATTAAATAAACATAAAATAAGTTTATTTTTCCAGTAATTTTGTGATCAACTCTTTTAAAATCAATTATAACATTTATACACGTGTCTGACGAACAAGTACAGATATTATGGATTTAGGAGAAAACATTTTTAATATTCATTTTGAACAGGTAGTTTAATTAAAAATAATAATCTAATTGAGCCAGATTTCTTTTTAATTTTTCAATTGATTGAAAAGTTGTTATATATAAAAAGAAGAAATATATTTAAATATATATATTTAAATATATATATATAAATATATATATGTATTTAAAATTTGAAATTACTAATAAAATCATAAAATAATGACTATTACATCAGTGCTACATAAATAGTCGTAGAATATCTTTCAACGAGTTTAAATTTTAATGATGAAAAAGTGGAGGACAGTCTTCTTTCTTTCTTTAGTAATTTTATTTATAGTCGCATAAATAATTAAACGTTGTTAGCGACTCATTAAGATTACATAAAAAAAAAAAACAATTAAAGAACACAGATACACGGTGTACATTTGTGTTGTTTAAACACAACACAAAAAAACATCAATAAAGAATACAGTTTAAATATTTTTGTGATAGAGCAAAAAAGTAATAATAATAATATTTTTTTATTTTCATCTTTCCTTCCCCTAGAATTGGAAAAGGAGATCTTTCCTTTTCTAGAATTGGGGAAGGAAAGAACTGCGTGATGGGAACAGACACCACCATCTAGACCAACAAGGAGTCGACAAAACAGCTGCAAATACTTGGCTTGTGAAACGAAAGTTACATTCCGAGACGAAGGGGTTTATATATAGCATACAGAATCAAGAACTAGCGACAAGAAGTTTATTCTTAAAGAAAATATCATGTAGGGAATTAATGCTGTACAGTGAAACAATAGAACATATAATCACTGGCTGTCCGATTGCAGCTCCGACGGAATACACCAGGAGAAGGACGGAGCACACCAGGAGGAGAAAACCGTACACATAGAACTTTGCAACAGATACAAGTTAGAGTTTCAAAATAAGCCCTACTATACTTAAGAACCAGCCTTCTTTTTGGAAAACAGCAATGTAAAAATCCTCTGGAACCAAGGAATTATAACAGGAAAACCCATCACCTGTAATAAGCCAGATATCGTAGTAGATGACAAAATGGAAAAAGTAACATACCTAATAGGCGTGGCCATCCCATAAAGTAACAACCTCAACATTAAGCATAATGAGAAGCTGCAGAAATATGCAGATCTTGCTTTTGTAGTTAAGGAAATGTGGAATAAAAAAGAGGTTTATGTAATCCCAGAAAAATGTATCTGCGGAGGGAATAATACCATCTACTTTGCACAACAGTCATGAAATACTGAAGATCCAGTGGATGACCCACGCGCTAATGCAAAGGAGCGTGATAATTGACATCTGCCATATGGCTCGAAAGGCACTTATTCAACAGTATAGCAAACCTAATATCGTTGGTATAAATTACTCCGAGTTTAGGGAATGTTACCAGCAAAAAGTTGTGAAAATGTGAAATAATAATAAGAAGCAAACCTTAGAAAGATTCAAGATTCAAACAGGAGCAGATCAAGTAATGATAAAATTTCTAGATATAATTATCACAGCAACAGTTATGTAAACACAAAAGCAAAATTAAATTGAATTCTTCATTATTATATTAAAATTAATTTTAACTTAGTCTTCATGTCACACTCTTGATTGAGTACCTTTTTATTTGGATTCAATCCTAGTTGCTCACGACCAGCTCCGTTCATTGAATGTCCTAGAAGAAGATGGTTGATAGCCCATGGCACATCTGACAGTATGATGGAGGAGTCAAGTACATGGGCAAGGGTGATTCTAGTGTGCCCAATCCTTTAGGGTGTTTTATTTCATTAACAAAAATGTTTTTTTTTTTTTTAAAAAACAGTTTAATTTCATTAGCGAGATTTCTTTTAAAGAAAAAAGATTAAAACAAGAACTGTTCACGTTTTTACTACCTTTTTTTATCGCACGATTTTAAATCTACATGTGAAATGTACAAAAAGTTATTTAAAAATATATTTCATTAACTGGCTACTAATTACATTTTTGTTATTTTTTTACCTAATTTTGGTGATTTTAGACCTATGAAATTTCAGGATTCCAGTTATGACAATTTTTCAAATAATAACTACTTCAGTCAAGAAGATAACTTTTAAATTAAATAAAAATTTAAATAAATAGATTAAAATAAATTAACCATTGTTAGATTTATATCGCAGAACATTAGCATTATCATTAATACATATTTTATAAAATTGATCATTTGTAACAAATATTAATAGATTTGCAAATAATACTGTAATTAATATTTTTGCACTAATATGATGTACAGTAATTAACGTAAGAAAATTATCAATATTTCTTAGCTAGCTATGATTTTCAAATAACAGCCATATTAATGGATTTTCATTTCGCTTCTTTTTTGTCTCCGCAGAACTTATGTGACAGTTTCATTTCTTTTAAATATCATTTTCAACCAATTCGGAATTAATTAACAATTATTTAATTATTTTATACAAAAATTTCTCATTTAGCTTATAAAAATGAACTTACCATAAATTTAACTTAATTTTAAATAAGTATTCTTTATAAATAAGTATAAGTTTACTTAATTTATTTATAAAAAATTGTACATAAATCAGAAAAAAAATTATGCTTCCAAAACCATTTACAAAAAACTTACTTAGAATCTAAACTTAGAGGCCACTTCGACTGCTCACAATCATCATCAATAAACACAATGGAAAACGATTTATCTTTACCTATAAAACAATATGTGTTGATTGATTCATAGCAAACACTACTAAAATGTGGTAAACTGATGAAAATTTATATGCACGTTTTTCTTACGGTGTAAGTGCGTACTAACAAAGGATTTTTGAAATTCCGAGTTTAGAGGATTAAAATAGAGTAACATTAAATTTTAGTAATTTTTTAATTTCTCGGTAACGAATGAAGATATCAACTTTATTTTTGGTGTGTGTAATCTTCATATGAATATATAAAAACTAAATTCTAGATTTTTTAAAATTCAACCTTGAAAGAGGTGAAGAAAGGTAAAAAAAATGTAGAACAATATTTGCAAATATTCCCCATTTCCGACTATAATAACAAGACATTCACTCGATTTTGGCTTGGACAAATAAATATTTAATAACTATTTCCGGTTTTTTTTAATTTAGATTTTTTAAGGAGTACGACAATGTACGGCGCAATGGCTTAACCAGCACATAGCCACGGATAATATTACTGTATATGCGACGTGACTGGCTGCAGCATTTTTTTTCTTTTTCTGTTTAGCCTCCAGAGCCACCATTACGTATTACTTCCGAGGATAAACGAGGATGATATGTATAAATGTAAATGAAGTGTCGTCTTGTACAGTCTCAGATCGACCATTCCTGTGATGTGTGATTAAGTGAAACCCAATCACCAAAGAACACCGGTATCCGTGATCTAGTATTCAAATCCGTATAAAAGTACTAAGATTTGAACCTTAGAACTCTCGACTTCAAAATCAGCTGATTTGCAGCGATGAGTTCACCACTGGACCAACCCGGTTGGTTGAATGGCTGAACCTGCCTCCGGTTGTTTGACTAAAAAACATAAACTAAAAAAAAAGAAAATGAAAAACAAACTACGGTCACCATTAGTGGTGTTTGTCGATTAACGATGATAACTAGAAAAATACATTTTTACCCGTCCTTTTTACGGGTAACCTGCTATAAATACTATTTTTAAGATGGAGGCAGACTATTTTGAAACTTGTATTCAACAAATCACTCAAGTTTTAGGTCCTGTACTGACTGAATTGTTGCTTTGAAAAAATTACTATACACTGATAGTTTTTTATAAATTGAACAGTCTTAATTTTTATTTAACATTATTATTCTTATAGTGTATAAATAAATAAATACACAAATAAATAGAATTTTAAAAAAGCCAAGAAATAATAAAGAATATTAACTGACAAATTAGCAGTACTTATGAAGTATTATAAAACAAATAACTGGTATTTGAGAAAGATAAAAAATTAAAGTAAAATTAATATCGTACAATAAGTTGTTCTAGACAATCCTAATACAAAGTGTAAATTTAGTTTAAAATCATTTAAACCTTCGATAGTGACTGCTCACTACTACTTAGTGCACGCTCCACACTTTGGGTGGGTAGATAAAAATAATTTAAAGAAAGATAAAGGCAGCATAAATCTTAAACAAATCAAAAATATATCCCCGCCCGTGAAAAGAATATTAAGGAAAAGTATAGCTGTTTAACGTCTTATGATTTAAAACCTTTAAAAAAAATAATAAATGAAAATTTTTGCAGGTTACTGGACATTAGCCTCTTATTGTTTATTCAACATTGATATCAACTTCAAACTCGATAAAATAAGTTTCTTCGCTATTTAATTCCTGTTTACAACGAATGTTTTTTTTAAAACTGTCCTGTTTTATATTATACTAGTTGACTCCGCAATGCTTCACCACTGCTAGATTTGAGTATATATATTAAATGAGCACAAATAAAAGTTTAATAAAACATTAAAAACTGAACATTTCGGAACTTCACAAAATTTAACCTTTCACTTTTTTCTTTCTTCACTTCTTTTCATCTTCCCTTTTACCCTTCTTCCTTTTTCCCTTCTTCTCTTCAACCCTTTACCCCTTTTTCCTTGTCTCCCTATTTCCCTTTTTCGCAAAAATATTTCTTTACACGTAAGTAATATATATTCATAATATATGAGCCCAATCGAACCATAAATAAATTTTTTCAAAATATCTTGATCCCAGCGCCACCTAGCGGATCCATTTTTTGCAAAAATATTTCTTTTTACGTACCTAATATATATTCTGAATATGAGCCAAATTGGACCATAAATACAATTTTCCGAAATATCTCGATCCCAGCGCCACCTAGCGGGTCCAAAATAATTCAGAAACCTTCGCGTGCGTGCACACAACTCACCAAAGTTTCATTACAATCGAATGAACGGTTTAGGAAGGCATAAGAGACATACAGACAGACAAACATTCATTTATATATATATATATATATATATATATATATATATATAGATTATTAGTCTCAAGGACCTCGAAATGTAAATTAATATCGGTAAAACTGGAAAGGTAACTGATTTTTACTGACAAAAATACTTTCTCTTTATTTTATAAAATAGTAATTTTCAAAGTAAAAAGTAGAAATCATTCAATTTATTAATGATTTACATAAAACCTGATAAAATGATATATCTATCTCATGCAGAAAAAAAAACCAAAATAACATCTTACAGTTACGATTAGTAAATTTTCAAATCGCCTACCTTATCCGATGTGTACTGCAACGCTAAAGATGCCAAATGATCAACAGAAACTAATCCAGTACCGAGAGGATCGCATAAAGCGAATACTCTTCGTAGTTGATGGGGGCTTACAAGTGGACCCCCTTCAACTGTAACTGGCATCACAAACTGCTTTGACACTTTACTGCATCACCTGAAAGATAACATACATATTCAATAAAATCTTTGAACATAAATATTTATTTTATTTAAATTACGTAAAGATTTAAAAAAAAAATTAACCTCAATACATTTTTGTTTAGAAATAGGATGGAAGAATCTACAGTATTGATAAATTTTAACTGTTAAATAAAATGATGATTTACATAATGAGTGTAGGAAGTTAATTTCGTATTCCGAATTAGACCAATTTAATCTTTCCATTAAATTGATGAATAAATAATTTACATATTAATAATATAACAATATGAACATTTTAATAAAAAAGATCAGCTATTCTATGTACATTAAATGTCTGAAAAATTTAACAAAAAATAAAAGGCTTATGATTCTTCATAGATATCAAAAGATCTAGCGATTTATATAAGCAGACCTTTATATACATATTATTCATGCTTTATTAATTAGTGATGTTGATATTTGTTAATAATGTATTGTATATATAGCTTGTTGGGAGATTAATTATTACCCGGAAACGTAACATACGGCAGTACAATGAATAATTGATATTAGTTTGTAAGAGCCAATCTTTACGTCAAAACAACTGTCAAAACTCCATTACATTGTATCGAATAATTTTTTTGTTATAGCCATTTAAAGTAATTTTTTTTAAAAGACTGACTTTTCGTTTCCGATGCCCTCACTATTTTGCAATCAGAAACGCACTGATTTTCAGAGTACCAGGCAGTACATAAGTTCGATTAACGAAAAGACCCTACACACAAGCATTAAGTTTCAACTCACTCACCACTGTGAGTCGCTGCATAAGCGCGTTTAAAAAATACACTGCATAGCCAACATAGTCTCAAATCTTATTTTCGACGTAATTTATTCTTGGTCTGGTGAATTCAACGCGGTCGTATAAGCACAAAAGATGAACCACAAAACTAAAAATCCAAATGAGATAATAACAGAAATCGTTGAAAAGAATCCGTGTTGTGATTATAAGAAATCATAGAATGCAGATAATTATTATTATTGTAGATATTGCAACTGAATAAATACAAAACAAATTAAATGAATATTTGATAAATTAACAGTAATATGGGATCGCATTCAGCCACAATCGATAAAAACCCAATTTTTTGGTACTTCTAAATACTTTTTAAAAATTATTCAAGCATAATACAAATTAATTTGTCCATCGATATATAATCATTAAAAAGATATTAATTCATCCCTAAACACGAGAAATGAAAGAGCAATGGTTTGAAACAGTGGACAGAAGCGCTAAAAACAGGCAAAAGTCGTTGCATCGGCTGAATTTTTTTTATGGAATGTATGATATGCAAGGCATAATATTATTTGGTTTTGAAAAAATAAGACGATCATGAGAGAATCATATTCTGCTTTATAGGATCAATTGTAAGACGAAATCAAGAAAAGACAATCACATTTGAGAAAAAAAAAGTGTTTTTTCATTATGACAATGTACAAAGTTACACAGAAATTACAGAAGTAAAATTACACAAATTACTTAACGAATTGCTTTAATTTTTAAACATATTTTTCCAATTTATTGCCGTGTTAATTTTTCCTCCTCAGAAGAAAAATAGTATGAATTCTTTACGTTCCCCCCCCAAAAAAAAATAAAATCAAAAACCTACAGCACAGTATAGAAAACGACATCACGGTATATGTTAGCGATTAACAAATTCATTTTATTGTACTTAGAAGAAATACTTTATACAATAATGAAGATTTTTTTATATGAATTTAAGGATCTATAATAAGAAAATAAGAAAAGGATTCAAGGATTGAGTAGAATTGTTTCGGAATACGGTGAAACGTATCTAGCAACAAAGATTGGACAGATATATCACCTGATCAAACAAGATAAAATAAGATTTCAGGATGTTATTTTTACAGTCTTTGATGTATGTAAATGACCTTTCAAGAGGAAAATAAAAAATTTAACTGAATTTGAACAGCATGGTGTGAAAATATGTGTAGTGATTAAATCAAGAAATCAAAGTGTTAAAAGGACAAAATGGTTTTAAGATAAGAGAATGAGATTAGAGTAAAAGATGGGAAGGTTTAGCTGACACAGATGATACGAGAGGTAGTATGATTTACCTGAATATGTATATATATATATAATGATTAATAAATGGTTAACAAACGATAATATTTATTTACGAATACTATTATTTATGTTGAAATAAATAAATAATATTGAAACTAAATAATATTTTTGACTCACGATTTACTCACTCATCAACGTTCAGCCCAGATCATTAAAGTTAGAGACAGGAAATTTTGAGGCTATGTTAGTTTTATATAGTAGAGGTGTGTAGAAAGAATTTTGTGAAATTTTACTTCTAAGGAAGTGAAATGATATTTAGCGTTTTTTCAATTTTCACAACTTTTAGAAGAGATATCAACTTGATCATTGTTTTCGAATATTCCTTATACAAATATATAAAAATAATTTCTAAGTTTTTCGATATCTTTCGTTTGAGGGATCGAACGAAAATTTAAAAAAGTCGTCGATACTTATAAAGTTAATGATTTATTTCATCGGTTATAACTCATAAATATTCCTGAGAAGAATATTTAAAAACAAATTTCTGGGTTTTGCAAATGGTGAAATGGAGGAAAACTGAATTTCGCCTTTTTTACGAATTTTTGCGGAACAATAAAGATATCAGCTTTATTTTCGGTAAACATGTTTTTCGTATAAATATATAAAAAAATCCTTTTGGCACGCCGGAAGGCGGAGGAAGATTTCACTTGTGCTAAGTAGGGGATAAAAAAGATTTCCATCTTAAAGTTTAGAAAAACTTCAAATTTACTCAATTCAACAATGGTTGCATGCGAAAGAAAATTTCACATGCTTAGCATACGACAAGCTCCATCTTCTTACAATTCCAGCAATATTTTGAACATCCCTTGCCGTAAGGGTTGATCATATCAAAAATTGTTACGGACAAAAGTTTTAGGTAATGTTTACAGGACTAACAACCACTTTAAACCGATTTCATACTATGCCTATTAAGAAAGGAATATATTTTTTCTTCAAAACCCCATTTCTTTCACCCCTTGGGTCAATGGTTGATGATATCAAAAAACTTTACTTAGATAAGTTTTGGCCCTTATCCAAAGAATAATAGGAACTTTAAACGAATCGATATTTTACTTAATAGGATTGTTATAGCGATATTTTGGTTTTTCGATAAACCCCTCCCATTTCTACCCTCATAGTCCAATTTTACCCATTAACGAAGTCGACTGAGATTTTGGGTCGTTAGATTTTACGTATCAATTTGAAAGTGATTGGCGCAAAATTACGACAGTTATCGTGTCCACAAGAAAGTGGAATATATATATGAACTGACGGTGGTTTTGGAGTTTGGGGGATGTGAAACGCGAAAATATGTCGAAATTTTCCGGAAGTCGAATCATAGTATCCATTACAATAGAAAGTTTTCTTATGAGATCTACCTAAAACCAATCAATTTCTGTGTTTTTCGATATCTTTCATCTGAAAGGGTGAAATGTAATAGGAAATGTTAAAAATTTTAAAAAGTATGGTTAACGATTTAATCAGTCGACTTTACATCATAAATACTCCTTATGTAATATTTTTCTTCGTTCTTTCTGATGTTTATCTGGGCTGTAATTTATGATAGACTTTGACCATACCAAAATCATCTGTTATTATTAATAACATGGCCAATCATCCTCACCAATTCTACCTCCTGATTGGTTAATGTCATTCTATAGGAGTGGAAGTGTAGTTAAAAATCCATTAGCTCATTAATGAGTTGTTCCATCAGCATACGAAATTCCTCAAATTTTCGCGGGCGAGGCCGCGAGAGGTATATATACTAATTGAATAACTATATATAAACAATATATGGTATGTAATTTACGATTAATATGAATATGTCATTTTATTAATTATTAAATTAAACTCTGTCTCATTTTTCGTTTAGATATAATCAGATAGAATATTATGTTCATATTTACCAAATAATTGAAACATATTTATGTATATTATTACAGTACTGAAATTATACGATTTTAATATATTTCAAATAGCTTACAGTGGTAATTTATCATAATCATGATTGATATATGTATCAGCAATAAAATTATATTAATAGAAAACTGATTAAAAATTAAAAAAATAATTCATATATATTGTAACAGTACTTGTTTTTAAGTTATAACTTTGAGTAACAGGGTGGGTCTCTTCATAAAGAAGCATACCATAACTAGTTTGATCTCCCTGTAAAGGCTTTACAGTACTAGATATTCGAATTAACCGTTAGTAGTATCACGAATGAGCCAATTATGCTTAAACTGTAACACAAGATGGACTGAATTTATAAAATAAATATACTTTTTTTATTATACAAATTTGTAATTTCAAAAACAAGATTTAATAAATAAATGTATTGCTGTATATTCCAAATTAGATAAAAACAATTTAATTTTTTTTTCTACATTCGAATAATTCGATATCCACTGAAGATAGTGGATATCTTCAGTGGAAATTGATAGCTATTCTAATATCTAAATCATGAATATACTCCCATTCCTTTCAATGGGTTTTCGGAACAACTGGAAAATCTGTTGGCAGTTCTGTTTTTACCCTCATACTATAATTGATCTTGTGCGCATCCAGTAAAAGAAGTGGGGATACTAAATGCTGCTTGGATTAGAATCCAAGCATAATTATGTCGGTGGGACAGCAGGAAAAGTAGTGACAGCATTGATTTTGGATTTATTTGCATCCACTCTCATCCAACTGTCATGATATGTGAAAATTACTGTTTAATTTTTTACCCTCTGTCTATGAATCCATCAGATTATTGATTATTACTTAAAACATGGAAGAATGCATCTTTTTAGTGGGAAAGAAACGAACCAACTGACATGAACACCTACCTTTAGCTTTTTACTTTGCTGCTACGAAATTGACTATAAAGAAGTAACTCTGAATGGTTACTGAAATAAAATGGTAAAAAGATGAAACGTTTAAAGGCGATCTCCTCGGCGGAGTGATAGCGTCTCGGCCTTTCAACCGAGGATCCCGGCTTCGAATCTCGATCAGACATGGCATTTTCCATATGTTACAAAATTCTATTACTATATTCCCACGTACAAACTTTCTGTAAGCTTCTGGTGAATTAATTTATAAAAAAAAATGTATCAATGAAAAGCCTCGTACGAACGAACATTCTTATCATTTTATTACTACTGTTCTCTCAATTAATTCATCTCTAACAAAGTTATTATCTCTAACTTCTACTTAACTCAAATTATTACGCATTACATGTTTATATATTCGAGTATGTTTGATTTAAAAAAAATTGATACTTATACATTTTACAGTACGTATAGTCTGTATGTAAATATATATATATATATATATATAAGATAATATTTTTTTCCGCCGATCTCCGTGGCGGAATGGTAGCTTCTTGGCCTATAATACGGAGGTCCCGTGTTCGAATCCCGATCGGGCATGGTATTTTTCGTACGTTACAAAAGTTATATTTCATATTCCTACGCATAAGCTTCGAGTTTATGGGATGAATTAATCTTCATAAAGTAAATATAATATTTATAATTATAATATTTAATATATGTCATTATAATATAATTAGTTGAATAATGTCAGTATGTCATTATTGTATATTAAGGTAACATAAGTCTTTATGTCTTTAAGGGATTAGTTTCATGTTTTAAGTTTCCTTAGCTTAGGTGACATTATTTATTGACTAATCAAATCAGTGCTCAAATATTCTGTTAATTTATAGTCTTTTATGAGTTTGATTCTTTTCACTATCTGTTAACAATATTAAAACGTTACATATTCTTCTAATTTAAAATTAAAAACTATAGGTAGCGCAAATGTATTTATTATAGTTTTAATAAATCTCTATTGGGGAGTCCTCGTACGCAAAGTTAATATAATTTATTTATCTCGTGTTTTGACGGTTTTATGCCATTTTTTTAAATTATTAAAAAGTTAGATTTCCTGCCATTTTGGAGTCTTAAATTTGATTTACAAAATTTATATTTATTATATATTTTATGTATTTAATAAACTTTACATTTTCGCGTATGAACCAGCTTGTTAGCTACACCGTTTTTGCGTAATGATTATTACAACATTTTAATTTTGGCGACCATTTTGAGGTAAGCCCGTATGATCGATATAGTGTATTTTTTGTAATCCTCTAATATTGTTTAATTAGAATCCAAAATCGAAATCAAAATCCCAGACAAAAAGAGTTCACAGATAAACAAATAAATATAGAATTCAATAATGAACTAATTTTTCGTTGAAAAATCCAGTTTACAGAACATTTTGTTTAAAACGTAAATTTAGATAACTATTTAGGGTAGATAGAACATCGTAAATAGCAAGAAGACGGTACGATCCAACAATTCATCCCCACCCTGCGCCTTAACTGAGTTTTCTAAACTTTAATGGGTAATACTAAAACAATATAAATAGTTAAAACAATATTAAGAAAAATGGGCTTCTAAATCAAGATAAAGAGGTGATATAGTTAATTTTGCTGGTAACCTCTGTTTTATAGAACTGTTTAAATCGTGTATAGAACTGTTTTATAGAACTTTGTGAACTTACATTATTAATCTATTTTCTTTTACTTAAAGATAAATTTGATATTTAATTTTTTTTCATTATAATTTACCTAATGTTCAATTAAATATTATTATTATATAAATTTAAATGGGTTTGTCACTTAAAATAACACTTCATTGTAAATTTAGAGCTTGTCTGAATAGATTTTATTACTTGAAAAATATCCTCCCATGTAAAACTCTTTTACTAATGTTTGAAGCCCTACTGAAATTAATAATAAGATTTGGTATGGAGGTATGGGATTTGGCAGATGACTCGCATTTAAAAATCACAACTAAACTTCAAAAAAGAGCCCTCAAAGTGGTTTTGGTCAAACGACCCAAATTTAAATCTTTATAAGCATAGTAATATGTTAACAATAGGTTACCATTTTTTCTCATTCTCAGTTGGTAGATTATTTTTCCAAAACAATAAATACCTTCTAAAACGCGATGTACCTCTTTATTTGCGACACAAGACAAGGTACACGGTACCAAATTATTTAAATGTATTTGGTAAGAAGTCTTTCTTTAAAAATCCAAATTCCATCTATTTTTAATAAATTTTTTCACATATTTTAGTCAGAGATAAAAAAAAATTAGAAGTTTTAAATATTTATTTTCGGGAATTTTTTAATAATTACTTTTCCTTATATTATAAAATGTATGATGTACGTATTATTTATTTTTGTATTTTGTATATCATAATATTAAATATGAAAGAACAGACAATTTTGAGGTTTGCATATATTAAAAATTATTTTAATTTTTGCTGAAATTATTTAATTTAATTTTATAGATTAATTTTTATTTACTTTTGTTTTACCCTTTCTGATCTTCCCTTAAGTATCTGATAAAATTTTAACTATTATTTAAGGAAATAAGTATATTTTTTACTGATTTTTTTTTGTGTTATACTGTGTGACTAACTTGTATTCAAAGTTTGTTAATACGGGAACCTGCTGGTAAGACTTAAGTTTTAGCAGGATCCAATATTTATGAAAATAAATAAATATTATTACAATTATTATTATTATATTTTAGTTTTCTCAGAAACTATTGATGAATATTATTTATTAATCGAAACGACAATTAGTTTAGAATTATAAGTACAATTTTTTTGGAAATTATTTTCTTTTTTACAATTTTACAACTAATGGTGTTATTGAAAGATAAGATATTTGGGCTGATGACATGTGTGCAATAAAATTTATATCATTTTTAGTAACAGATTTTTGTATTAGCCAGTGGCGTCTCGTAGCTAAAATTAGTAGGGGTGCTGTTCAAGGAAATTCTTTTCTGGGCCTTTTCAAGGCCATGGTTAAGTTTTCTGTAAAATAAAAGAACCAAATAGAATAACTGGAAGCAGGATAGTAATGTAATTCTACACTTTATCACATTTAAGAATATGGTACACAATATGCTAATGTGCTAAGCACATATACGCTAATGTGTTAAGCACAATGTGCTTAAAAACCGTATTCGGTTTAACCGAATAAATAATAAAATGTCAATACAGATTTTTTTTTTTAGTATTATTAGGTAATAACTTAATAAAATGTCCGCTTAAAAACACTATAATCTAATGAGGCTTAATTAAAATTTTTATTTGCACTGAAACGAATACATAATTAGTAATACTAATTACATTATCTTTCGTCCTTCCAGCGTGTTTTTGGACAGATTTGGCATTCAAAGAGGCTTTGATTGGCTTTCCGCCATCTTCTGATCATTACTAAAAAAAACTAAACTGCTTTCATATTCCTTCCACCGACTAAACTAGAAAAGGAAACGAACAAGGAACGTTCCATACACATGCGGATTAAAAAAAAACTACCTTCCAGCAGCACGCCAGGGTCGGTACTACGGGAGTGACAGTGCTCTCTCTCCCTCGCGTACAGCTTCCTATGTGCGCATGCGCACAACAGCTAAAGATCGCGCCGCTGGAACTGTGAAGTGCACAGTTCCATATAAAAAATGTTCTAACTTTTTCATAAACTGGGAGATGGTTGCTGATATTAAGCTAAGGATTATATATTGTACAAGTATAAAGAAAGAATTAAAGAAAAAAGGACTCATTATATTAAACGTTAAGTGAAAATTGGGCGTACTGCATTCCTTAGTCCCTGTACGCGAGCCGCCACTGGTATTAGCAAAACCATTTATTTGAAATGGTTTTTCCAATTGAGAACTAAAATTTCGAAAAAAATTCGTTAAAAAGAGACAATAAAATAGTTTTTTATTCAGGAAGTCTTATCTGCATTCAGAAATTAAGTGAAGAATAAGAAAAAAATAGGAAATTCTATGAAAAATAATTTCGGTTTTTTGTTCTATCAATAATTTTTTTTTCCTTTAACCACTTTTTCTTCTTTTAACTATAATTCTCGACAAGAACTATTTTTAGGGAGAACATTATAGACTTTAATTTTATCATATATTTATATCGTAATATACATTCAAGCAAGAAAAAATTATTAGAAAAATGACTGAATAAAATTACACGTCCAATTAAATTTTAACTTTATGGTAAAGTTTAATTACTAATTAGTCCAACAATACCAAAATAGAGTTATTATTTTGAAAACACAAGAAACAATCCAAGAAACTTTGTAGACATTGTCGTTCCCTTTGAAAGCTATTTTCGGATAATACCCTGACAAACTTACCTCGTTTTATGATTTAATAAGTAACTCTACAAAGTAATATTTAAATTTCGATCTCATATTTGAGAATTATTGGAAAAACTAATTTCATTATAGATGAAATATCGAAATTATATCTACTACTTCGCTGAGTTTTTGTGATTAGTTTTATATATATTAAAAAAAACTACTCTAAAATTATTATATTGTAGTCATTCTAATAAATACAAGCAGATAATAAATCCTAAATTTCTCTAATCAATTATACAATTCTGAAATAATAATTTACAAGTATCACTCCAAAAGAAAAAAGACAATAGAAACAATTAGAAATGGAAAAATAAAATAAAAAAAGAAACTAGAATACTTTCTGTTTTATGGGATACTTTCTGTTTTACGTCTATAAATTAATTCAAATTTTCTATTATTACGAATAGATATGCTTGTATAAATTTTTTTAACAGAATTCTTGATATTAATTCGTTTTCACTTGAGCTTTATGAGCAGAAAAAATGAATCAAGTGAAAGGAAAAAAAATAAGGAATAGTAATGATATAGTTTAAATTTGTCTCCTTTTTTTTGTTTTTTAAATGAAATCTCACACATTACATTAAATAAAATCGCGTGTCTTAAACATTAATGAATAGTATAGAGACACACCGTGCTATTATATTCACTCGAGAAGAACATAACAATGAAATTGTTATTTTAACTTAATTCGATTTAAACATGCTGGCAAAATAATGTAACTGACAATATAAGAGCCAAACCTACATACTTAGAATATAAATTCAATTTGATTTTAAATTAAATCGCCTGAATTATTTAAGATACTTGATCAAAGTGTTTTCTTTAGCATACACGTAGATAAATTTATTTTTGTAAAATTTAAATAAATAAAACTTGATTTTATAGTTTTACTTTTATTAAATAACTGTGCGGAGTTTAAAAAAAAATCCAGTGATTTATTATCTGACTAAAAAGTCATATATGATAATGAATAAAAATAACAGGGTGCTCATAAATAACTAACACGTATGAATGAGGAAAATTCATCGTTTTATTACGAAATTTCATATATAAAAAACTTTTGGGTCAATCGGTGATTCACGTAAAAAACGTGTAATATTAGTTACAGACGTATAAATATTCACTGGCTTTTAATTTTTTTATACATTAAAAAATCTTTGAAATATATCAATTTAACAAAATACGATATATTTATCGTTATAGATCTATGTGCACACAGTCTTTTATAAAATGAAAAAAAAAACTGATAAATTTCCGGAGTGATGTAGTTGCTTGTTTCTAAAATCTGTTAAAAGGTGAGGTTCAAATACTCGTAAGGATCTGATATTATTTTTCACTTATAATTTATGTTTTAAGTTTATCTTAAGTTCCTGTTAAAATATGTGTGTAAAACGCCTATAACAGAGTATTTACAAAAAATATATAATTAATCAGTTATAATCTGCTTATCTAAAAGAGCACACATTACATGGAATATTGGAATATCATGATTTAATATTAAGTACGCTTTTGTTTGAGGTTTGAAATATCTCTGAAAAGATTAAATTAGTTTTTACCGACTTTTCGGAGAAACGTACGATATTATCGTACACGGTTGGAGTGGGGGCTAAAAATGAATTTTCTTGACATTTTGAAGTATGAGGAGTACGAAAAAACCATTCACATTAAAAGGGATTTTCTTATGTATATACCGCTTGTCCTTAATAGGTGAAGCCAAACACTAGGAAGTGAGTCTACTTAACTTTGTGAAGAAAAAATGTGAACATAGGTCCAAAAATGCATATTTTTCTATCTGCCCGCCATTTTTTTTTTTCAAGAACGGTTGAAGATAAAGCAATAAAATTTTGTAATTTATTTTAAACTAACAATTTTTAATAGGAAAAAAAGGATACTCTTCGTTGACAGCTTTCAAAATGGCGGTCATTTCAATTTTTCAATCTTAAATATCTTAGGAATTATTAGATTTATCAAATTGTGTTGTATTATAAAAATGATGACGTATTTTTTTGTGAACAAAACGACACCTTATTCGTAAAAATCTGACGACAAACAACAGAGTTATTGTAAAACGTAAGGCTCAACCGAAGGACGGCCATGTTGTTTTTATTATCTTGACTCTCTTGATAACTTAATCAAATTTTCTGATTAAAATTGCTATAAATTCAATGTTATGGAAATTTAATAATAATTATTGTGAGAGCATATGAAATTTTGTTTGTTTTCTGCGATTATATTGAAGTAATAGAATAAATAAAAGTTTGGAAAATTTAATAAAAGTTTGATTAGATTACATTTATAATTTTTTTAAATTATTTTCTTATTTCAATATAACGTTTTAGTGGCGCCATCTAAGAACTAACTAACGGAAGCGTGGTGGGGATATAACGAATATTGACCGTTTTCTGATGAGAATCACAAGCAACGTTCAATGTGATTTCCATTCATTCTAATAAAACAATACACACGTTTAGTGACAGACGTAGTACACGGTCAAAAACTCCTGACTGCTCCCTGATTGTTTGAAAAGAGCGGACAGTTCTATCCTCTAACTGATGAACATTGACAATTGATGCTGAATAAACAAGAGACTTTACATGTCTCCCCCATAGGTAATAGTCTAATGGGTTCAGATCAGGGGAGCGTGCAAGCCAACGAATGGGACCGCCCCGACCAATTCACTTTTCTTGAAAATGATCAGTTAATTTTTCTCTGACGCCAATTTCAAAGTGGGCAGGCACATCATCATGCATGAACCACATATTCATTGTAGTTTGCAAAGGAAAGTCCTCTAGAAGTTCAGGTAGGAGATCATTTATTATGAATTCCAAATATGAGTCACCTGTCAATCTATGTGACAAAAAGAAAGGCCCGATTGCTAATCGGGCCTTATTCATGTAGATTTCTCTCCATGTAGACTTCTCTGTTTTATTCGATTTTTCAAGTCAAAAAACATAAGAAATCAAGTTTACTTCTTATATAATGTCTTAAAAATTTCAGTACGGCCTCATATCACCGTGGAAACTGAAATTCAGGTGACATTTTTCGCTTTGGTACTGAATCGTAACTCAGTAATAAAGATTTTTTGGATATATGTTTTTATGAACTTTTTTTTTCATATTTCAAGCTCTAGAATCAGTTCCCAAATCACTTCCCTTTCCTTCTGAATCACTCTATATATTGTTTTTTTAATTCTTTTTATGAAAACGTGATATCTCGAATATTATATTTTATAGAAATATGGAAAACATTGCATTAGGAAAGCAGTGTAGTGAATAAAATAATGAAATAGTTGACTGGGTTTTATTAAAATTAATTTTTTATTATAACATGATTGTAGAAGTGGAGAAGGAAATTTAACGTTACCACTTAAATAAATTTAGTTATAAATCAACAACAAAAATAAACCAGTGGAATCGGTAATTTAATAACTGGTTCTTAAAAAAAATCTGAAGATAATCTGTAACCTTTAATTAAAAATACAAAGTCTTTTTTATTCTACTTCTTTTACGATTCTACTCTTTGGAATTACGTGATTCTTATTTTAAAATTATTAAATTATCATCTTTGTAGATTTGACAGTTACAATTAGTTTTGTAATTATCTTTTTAATTTTTGATCTCTTATAATATTTGGTCACTTCACTTGTAGTAATGCTAATAAAATTTGTTTTTTTATTTGAAGCACTTCGCTTTGATGTATCTTTAAACTAAAGGCTACATTCCGTTCGAAGTAGCTTCACGATAATTTCTGTGATAGTTTAAAATTTAAAAATAAACAACATTTAAAAAAAAAGTTTTATCATGTTCTATAGCATTTGTTTATTTCTTGATGGGCTTACACTATTAGTTGTTAAAAAAATTAATTTTAGTTATATATATATAACTAATAAAATATATATATATATATATATATATATATATATATATATTTTAATAATAAAAACAAATTATACTCATAAGCATACAAGAAAAAAATTGACATATGAGTGAGAAGAATATATTTATTAAAACATTTAGAGAAATGAAACCCACATTTATATTGTTTCCTAACATACAAAAATAATTCAGACGTGTAATTTTAACTTAGGTATAATCAAATTTATTTCTCAACAACAAAATAACTGCGAGAATTATTTCTTGTGGTCGGATGAAAACAACGTACCACTTTTTTAAATACAAGGTTTCTTACAAGCCTTTACGAAATTGTATAAAATAATACTTGTGTTATGTATAAAATTAGGTTAAAAATAAGATGTTTTGTAATACTCGTACAATTAATTATTTCTTATTATTTAGATTTTATATTAAAAAAATTAAATATAACTTAAATTTTTAAGTCTAAAACACTTACGGAAATCAAATTTTTGTAAAAATTTTATCATAAGTAAATTAAATTATTTATTTTTTTCGATAAATAAAAACATTTCCAATTCCTGTAAATACTATGATAGTTATTGAATAAGTAGGAACAAGCGACTCCTATTTTGATATGGTTTATTAAATAAATTACTAATTTTTAATCTTTTTTTTTTTTATTTCAGCGACAAATAATTCTTTCTCTAAGTCTAAACCATAATTCTATACTTCATTCTTGTGAAACTTGTCGCCACGTAATGACTTCTTCAAAGGTCCCCCACGATTGCCTTACGATCCAAGTTTTGTAATGTGTAGTACAAGGTTTGATGTAGCAGACTATCAATGATTCCAATTATTGATTGTGTAAAAGAACATTTTTCTGAATAAGAAACAACCTTTCTTATATAAACTGCGTCTTTTTTTAAATACCGCAGACTTTACGTTATTTTTAAGCATATCTAGTAATGGCCACTGATAAATCGTTCTTCCAAAAAATCATAGAAGATCCATCCTAAAAAAATCGTTGGCGTTACTCAATAATGATTTTGAATTTTTCCTGTTTGTTGCTTTTACGCCTTACGTACTGCTAGGATTCTGGATAATATAATTATTGATCCAGGTTTCATCATAAACCAGTGATTTGATCATAAACCAGTGACCTTTCCATACCATTATTTAACTCTCTCTTAAATAATGTTGCTTTAATTTTCTGTAAATACTTAGTATAATTTTTTCTTTATAATTATCGGTAAGTTGTCACATTCCAATCTTATATATACTCGTATTTTACGGTAGTACGGTTTATAACAAATAATTGAATTAATGAATGTACCAATGTTTACATTACAATTTTCATTAATTATTTCTTTTATAACTCTTTGATCATTTTAAAAAAGTTCATCGATTTTAAACTATAGAGCAGAGTCTTATCTCTTCGTAATTCACGTTAGTTTTTAATAACAATAATTATTTGCCTTCTTTAATATTAAAATCCAGCTTTAAAAAAAATTATTATAAATTTTAATTATTGAATTACTCGGAGAAAATTTTCATACGGTTTTATTGCCATTCTATCATTTACATTTTCTCCTTCAAAAATGTAATCTTCAAGAAGACTTATCATTATGATTGATGACAGTTAAGTATATTAAAATAATTCTTATTCAGCTTGTTTTAATTGATAACAGGATGTCAATCTATAACTTACGAGTATTACATTATCATATTTGACGCTTTAATTTTTTTTTTTACGAGTGTTTGCCTTTTGATTCAATTTAGAATATATTTAAATTAAGTTTAATCTAAATAAATATTACTTAAATAAAATAAATAATTATATAAATAAAACTAATTTATAATAATTAAATACATTAAAAAGTTCTGTTTGTAGACTGATAATTAACTGCAAGAAGAATAAAATAATCATTCAAAAATAAGAACATTAGAGAAAAATAATACCCATAAAATTAATCCAGAAAGAACTACTCCCCTGCAAAAAAAAAATGATTTTAAAATAATATAATATTTAATTTTGATTTAAAAATTTTAAGATTAGATCATATTAGAAAAACAGCCTAAATATAAAATATATTATTTTACACTGATTTTGAATGTTCTTGTTATTTTGGAACATTTCCGTTCAACTGAAACACTAGTTCCCGGAGTACAAAGAGAAAATTTAAGCAGTGAACATTTAAGATTAAATATATTTATCTCATCATTCTTCAAGTCATACAACACAGTTAGCCACTTTTCCTCCGAAAAAATCTTCTGTTTTGTCCATTTTTAATATTTCAGATCTTAATTTTTCTTCTGATTGCAGAAATGAACTCCTGGTAAAATTTCAATCTGTTTTGATACATCCCATTCCCATTTAAATAAATATACGGTGATCCAAAATAGCGGCCATCGTTGTGTTATCCACCAAAAGTGGGCCCTCATACATAATTTACGTTGGTGTACGAGTATTTAAATGTTTCATTTTCTTTACAACTTCTGAAATAATAGGCTGTACTGCGACTTTTGGATTAACTTTAGATCCAATACATGCGGCCTCTTCAGTAGTCTCACATCTTCACTATTATCCAAAAGATTACCAGCGAGATGGTTTACGTGCGCGTTAAGCTTAAGTACATACTTTGAACTTGGCCGGTGAATTTCTTCATAGATAATTATAATTATAAAGATGGCATCCCTAGGTAATCGTGGATTACTTTGTTCCTCGCAAAACTTGATGCCTCCAAAATGTTCCTCAGCACTTTGTTCTGGAACCTTTGGATGATGTCGATATTGCTATTGCTTGCCGTACCTCAAAGTTGTATCCCTTAGGCCCATACTAGCTTTAAAAACGCCTTGTACAACAGCAGTTTGTTATTTAATGATAACACGGACCTTCTTCCTAATAACCATTTCAATCGTTTAAGCATGACATTTAATTGTTTCCTCTTTTCATTCACATGATTTTTCCATTTTACGCAGTGATCCAAATGAAGTCCTAGGTATTGTACGTTGTTCGAATGAGGGATATGAACTCCATCTAGGCAGACTCGTGGGCAAACCCCCCTCCTCATCGCAAATGTCACATGACTCGACTAAGCAGTATTTACATGTATTCTCCATTTGACTAGCCATTCACTGAGAAGGTGTAACTCCGTCTGCAGTTTTCCTGACGCTACTGTTGGGATAACGTAAACCGCCATAATCGCCGTGTCATCAGTAAAGGACAGTAGAGTGACATTTTCCGTGCTAAGAAGATGAGTAAATTGAATACAAAACCGGACCCAAGATTGAACTCTGCGAAACGCTGTATTTCGTATCAAAAAATCCTGACCGTATTTAACCTGTGATTACCGTCCATCAAGGCAGTTGCATAATACCAAATAATCCTGATGTGTGATGAACGAAGCAGTCGAGTCGTTGCAGCAGATTTCAACAGGCATCACCCAGAGAGACCGCCGATTTCGCATAACACCGTTGCATGTCTCATATACAAATTCAAGAAAACTGGAAATGAGTCCGACAGGTGACGTAGTGGTCGTCCCAAATCTTCTATTGATCAGACAACCTCGAAGATGGTCTTGGCTGTCTTTGCGAGGAGCTCACAACGCAGCAGTCGACGTCTTGCAAGTGAAATTGGTGTTAGTCGTTGCTCCACTCTGTGTATTCTTCATAGCAACAAATGGTACCCGTTTAAGATGCAAATGCTGCAAAAAATTTCTGAGGATGACTCAAATAGACATATCGAGTTCTGTACGTGGGCATTGCGTCAATATCAGAACAACCAACAGAGTATCCTATTCACGAGGTATGGTCCACGAGGTAAGTATCCTAGTGACGAGGCAATGTTTTATATCAGTGGCGAGGTGAACCGGCAGAATCACCGACACTGGTGTGATGAAAATCCCCACTGGATTGACCTATCCAATGTTGTTGGAGGTGTTAAAATTATGGTGTGGTAGGACCAGTCTTCATCAACGGAACCCTTAATTCCAAGCGGTACTTGGACATGGTGAGAGACACTGTCTTTCCTTCCCTTTTAAATGAAGATGGAACATTCTCTTCGTTTTTGGAACAAGATGATGCTCCGCCTCACTTTGTGCTAAATGTTCGTCAGTGGTTCGATGAGCAGTTGCCTGGGTAATGGATTGGTCGGTGTGGCCCAGTGGAATGGCCACCAAGATCTCACACCTATGGACTTTTATTTGTGGGAGCATTTGAAGCAACTTGTTTACACAGAGAAGATTCGTGACGGAAATCGCACCAGAAGTGCTTCTGCAAGTATCTGCTGACTGGATTAAGCGACTGGAGTTATGCATTCAACAAAACGGTCGACACATTGAACACATCATGTAGCCCTCCAGTCTCAGTTTTGCATTCCAGTAACTCTTACACCGTAACAGTTACGTGAAATCTGATTGCAGAAATGAATTTCTGGTAAAATTTCAGCCTATTTTGATACGTCAAATAACACCCTTTTCATTTAAATAAATGTACAGCGATTCAAAATGGCGGCCATTGTTGTGTTATTTCCAAAAGGTGGGCTCTCATACTTAATTTACGTTATTCATTCAGATGTTTCATTTTTTTACAACTTCTGAAATAATAATCTTTACTGCGACTTTTGGACCACTCTACACCTGTACTGAAATTTTGCTGATACTATGCTTTTATTTTGTTGTTTATGAATTGTTTAAGTTTCATGGTTTCGACTTTGTTACTTGTTTGTGATCAGTGTTAAGTTGTTATATGTCTTCTTTTTTTTCTCATATATTACTTGCGAAAGTTTTTTTTTATACTGTATACTTTTTTATACTGTTCTGTTTTATTAACGATTTAATTTTATTATTCTCTATACCTATGTCCAGATATATTACCATTTAATTTTTTTTGTTCTTAACAGGTAATTGTCAAATTGTTTGTACCTTTTTACGCTTAGTTATATTTTTATTCGTTATACTTTTCATTGTGCTGGACTTTGTTTAAACCTTTATATTGTCTTGGAAGTTATCACTGGATGTCTTACTTTCACGTCATTATTACTTTGTACAATTTACTTATAGTTTCATTGTTCAGGAAATTGATTGTAAATAAAGCCTACACAAATAAAAATTATCATCATTACTTAATAATTAGGATTAGTACAGCCTGTTTGATGTACGGCTAAAAGTTTTATGATATTCATAGTATTTTCACATAAAAATTAAAAAAAAAAAAAAACTGAAGGTTAAAAAAAATGCACATTTCTAACAGATTCAATTCACCTTCGACAGTAGTTACTTAACATCGTTTCCTTTTTTTATTTTCATAATTATGCAGGTTTCTTGGGAACGACTTATTTTTTGTAAGTTCTTTTATCAGCTTACTGAATTACTTAATTTTATAATTTATAAAAAAAAAATAATTTTTAAAAATCACACAAAGAAAAAAAATTATTTAGCTGGTAAGGCAGCTCTACTATTTATGATACACAGATTTTTTTTAATGTCAATTCATGAAAACATCAAAATGTTCTCGATGTATATTTACGAATCATGTCATAAAAGATATATTAGTCATTTAACAGCTTTTAAAAACTTTTAAAAACCGACAAATGACAGAATAGAAAACCTGTGAAAGAATAACTGGCAATTATATACATTTTTTCACTTTTTTATGTAGAAAAAATTACTTTAAAAAATATGTCGGCCTATAATATTAACATGTTTTTTCCTTTTTTAAAATAAATTTCTCGTTATACTTAATTTTACCGGTCTGATAACTTAAACCAGATTCTTGTTTCTTGGTTTGTGAATCGTCCTTGTAATTTTTTGCGCTGTTAATAATAAACCAGGATAAAAAATACAGAAAAATATAAGATGTTCTAATTATAATGACACGCTTGTCTTCATTTTACGTATTACTTATAACAAATTGCGCACTAGTATTATAATCAACACGAATTGACTTAATTTCAGTAAAAAATTACAAATATATTAATTAATTAAATAGAAAAAATAAAACAAGCAGTGTTATTTACTGTGCTTGCGTGTATCTACTATTAATTTAAAATCGTGTGTGTAATACAGTAGCGTAGCAATTTGTTTATACAGAAATAAGTTATTACAGCCTTTCTATTTTTTTTAACAAGCTTACCCGATGACCTCATTTTATATTTGCGGACGTAATATAAATTTTTTTTTTTCATAACTAAATTAAACTATCATCCTAAATCTAAACTAAATCAAATATATAGTTGGAATATTTACTTAGCAATAATATAAATATCAATAGGACGTTTTATCTTTCCATGACTGTAAAACATACTGGTAATAATTTTTTGAAGCTGTTTAGATTGAAATGTATAAATGTTAAACAGTCTGTCAAGAACGAATTTGGTCCCTTAAATTTGTAGATCAACTGAACGAGAGAGTAAATGTTTACAAAGAGATGATGGAAATATGTAATTAATTACTGACAAAAAAATATTCACTGATCAGCATTAACCCCTAATTTCATTCTCGATATTAAGAGTCAAAAAGTGATTTAGTTCTTTGCGAACTGAAATAGGTTTAACGGACTTATGATTATGCAGTTTCTGATATTACACAAATGTAATTCAATAAATTATTTGTTAGTACTTTTATGAAGATCTCGAATCTCCGGACGGCGGTGGGATGATCTTTAAAGTGGCGGCACAAAGTCGAAACAATGCAAAAGCAATAACTTCACCTAAGTTTATTGAGGATGCAAATGGCAGAAAATCTCTGATCAAGAAATCTCAATCACTGAAAATCTCTCGAGACCGAAACGATTGGTTCGAAAAGGTTGATTCTCAGCACCCTTCAAGTGTTACAAAAGAGATGATGGCTCTTGATATCCCGCCAGTCAAGAAACGAGGAAGACCGAAGAACGGTTGGTATAGACAGTTGGAAGATCGACGATTGAAAGATGGCTTGATCCAGCAAGAGAAGGGACGATAGAATGAACTCCAGAATGACACTCCATTCAATGAGACCAAATTAAAATGAAATTTTACTGTTTTACTGCTTACCCTGGAGACTTTGTCTCACAACAGGAATTATATATGTAATATTAGTCATTATGTACATTAATAAAGCAAGGAAGAAGAAGAAATTTTTTGTTAGTACAACATACGATACTATTTCGGTAAAGAGGAAACAAAATCGAAAATTGCTTTCTTGTAAATGTATAAATAAATACTCGTAATAGTACATTCATTAGCTCATTAAAGCTTGATATATATATATATATATATATATACAATGATTTATCTCCAGGCACTGAGCTAAAAAGTTCCTGTCGTACAATTTTACCGCATAAATATTAATTCAGAAATCTATTTCTCTTATTGTATAACATATGCAATAATCATCGCAAAATCAGCTGATTTTTGAAGTCGAGAATTCTAAGGTCCGAGTCCTTGTAAAGGCAGTTATTTTTTAAATGGATTTTAATGGTAGACTGTGATACCGGTATTCTTTGGTGGTTAGGTTTCAATTAACCACACGTTTCAGGATGATCGACCTTAGTCTATTCCAGACTACATTTGTCTTTATACTCGTATACATACATCCAGATCCGGCAGTAGCTGGAAAACTGGTTGGAGAACACGCAAACACACGCGCGCATTTGTTGGTGTGTCTTGTATGTGTGTGTTTGCGCTCACAAGACAAACGAAATAAATTTTGATCTCACTTAATGTTCAGAAATATTAATTTTTAGAAAAGGAAAATAGTATGATAATAAGAAAAATAACTTTAATAAAGGATGATTTTTAAAAAATACATGCGTCTTTAGTTCTATTCTTTTGCGAAAAACAATTCTTTTGTTTTTTATTAAGAAGTTAACTATTTTAATGTTTTAGATATTTATTCTGAAGAATAATACCACTAAAATCTTAATAGAATAATTTATCTTTGCTGATAAGTTTGAAGCTCAATAATTTGCTTCATAATTATAGTAAAAGGCAAACATTAATATTCTAAATTTATCCGTATTGTTAAATAGGAAGAAGTTATAATTTTATAGGAAGTTATATATATAGTTATAGGAAGAATATATAATTTTTATTTAATATGTATAAATTTGTAAATAAGTCTATAAAAATATAACTCCAAGATTGCTTTTTTGGAAATGTCATCCAAACAATAGATAAAATATTACCGGATTAAGTACTGATAATCCAAGATGGACAACCTTGCGCTAATTATAAAAGAAACTCACCTACGAGCTCGTACAAATTGAAAAAAGATGGAAAGTATTTTGTTAGATAGGAAAGATAAGCTGAGGTAGACATTGTTTGAAATTTTACATCGGTATAAAAGAAAAAAGAAAAATATAAATGAAGAGATTCATTCATTCAAATAGATCACATGACTGGAAAATTTAAAATAAAAAAAAACTCAGTGGTCAATATTGCACATTTAAAATATTATAAGCCATAATTTACCGAAGTAAGATTGAATAAAATAGTCAACTGGTTATTTTGTATGAGTTTCCTTAAAAAAAAAAAAAAATTTCATATAAATTTAATATTAGCAAAAAACTAACAGAGTAGTACAGAACCACGGATTAACTATTTGATCCCAATATCTGATTGGCTGCACAGGTGCGTTCGTAAATTTTATAGTACCGGAACTTTTGATTTTGTAATATCATAAATTTTGTATCACAGACGTCTGGGCTACATGACAATTTTACGAAAAATGTAAATTCGTTTCGATGTTTACATTGATAAAAGGAAAAATTACCTTTTTCGTGTCAAATTTTTAACTTTTTTCGTGAATAGATCTTTAGCGACTTAATTTGTCTCCCTTTGCCTACGGATATTGAAAAGCAAGTCCCATTTTAGTGCGGTCTGATTTTTATAATTTCGGTTATTTAGGTTATCTTTTTTATCGGATCATAATTTGTTAATAATATATCAATAAAAATAAAAGCAAAGTGAGGGTTAGCAATCAAACTAAATAATTTAAACATCCATAAAAACATTTAATACTGAACATTCGCTACACGAATTCTTCTTCACATTTCATCTAAGTTAGTGATAATATTTTTCATTAAGAAATGCGATAAAAATATGAATACTTATGGAAAAATAAAATATAGGCCAGACTTTATGTTAAAACAAATCTTATGTGTAAGGACAACTTTTTATTTCTCCCAAACAGCAGTACCGGAATGACGTTCCGGCACCAAGCACCCCTGATTGTGTATAAATATGCAGCTAACATCGTCATTACGTTGAGTAATGTTATCTAACATCATATTGGCTGGCTACATTTTGTCAGTCTCCACCAATTTCAAAAGCGGCTTTATCTTAGATGTTACATTTTATGAATATTTAACTATGCAAGATCTTTGTACGTTGTTCGAATATTAGCAACGTTGTACATAATGGATAAAAATTTTATCTTATTCAAAATTTACGTATATAAAATTAATAAAATTTTCTAATTTTTTTTTCATTTTATTAGTTTATATACATAAATGATACGCATTCCTGATCAGCATACACAATAATAACCGAATCCAAATCCAGAGAGATTAACTCTCTTAATCCCAAAACTGATTATCTGAAATACGCGATTAAATAGCGCTTAACAATTATTACTTAAAATCTTATAGGCTGCATTTTATTAATTCCAGTTATTTTTAATAGATTTTCTTTACACATAATTATATAAATCTTAACAAAAATATGTATATTCAAACTCAATCAATCAGTTGCAACTTAGTTTATCATTCACTGTTTATAAAAATAAAAATTTTTTTTGCATTTGTTACAACTGTTTCCGTACAAAATACATATATATTGTTATAATATGAAAATGTATAGATGCAAAAATTTACTATTTGATCCTGACCTCTGATTATGTGTGATATTTGACAGTTTGTCATCAAGGACAAAATATTACATTATGTTTTAGTAGGATGTACTTCATAGATGAGTAATTTTTTACGAGGAAAACAATAAAAATGCCGATCTGTAACTGGATGCGATATGTAATCAAAAATTTCTTCATTACGGTCAATATTATTAGCAAATCTTATTGGTTGGTTGTATTTTATCAGTATTTTTCATTTTTAATCTTTTAATTTATTTATTCTTTTAATAACATTTTTATAAGAAAGGATTGCGTAATCAGTTACTCACTTACAAACTTTTGTTTCATAAATATTATCAAGTTTTTTATAAACTTTATTGCGATAAACATAGCATGTTGTGGATATGATTACCAGCTATTTTATTGGTTATGTGTTCAAATAATCTGAACGGAAAGCGCCCAACAAAAGTTATAGTTCGTGACGTCGTTTAAGTTATATTTTTATTTTGTTATAATATTTTATTGAATTCTGTCAATCGTTTTAAATATGACTACGCGCGAACTAACAATATCTTGGTATATTTATTTTTGATTTAATGTGTACTTATTCACAGTTCTTGTTTATGATCAAATTCTACCTTTCCTGCAGAGATTAATTTATAATTTAAATCATAATATATGTATGAATATTTAATAATATGTATTAACTATTAAAAACAAGAGAAAAAGTGTTCAATATTTTTTATTTGGTTCTATAAAGTAAATATTTGAGTACAAAATTAGTGTTCTTGAAACTTTTCATAAAGCTTTTTCGATAAGATTGAAATGTCTTTCGGAAAAGGAATGAGTATCGTTATATTTGTATCCAATATTAATAAGTTTCAAGAACTCATCGTTCTTAAAATGTGAAAAGAATACGTCGGCTTTCAGAAAAATAACGTTAATCTTGCAAAAAAAAGAAAGAATAATCATAAAATTTTGAAATCAGCAAACTAAACAAATTAGGATATGTAATGTTGAGATTTCACCAAACTCGAATGGGGATTCGTTTTTAATAATAAGCGGTCAAAACCTTCATTCCTCCCTCCCAAATTAAATATTTAAAAAATTAAATATTTTCTAAAAAAACGCAAAGATAAACGAGGTAAAATTTTATGTGACTAATTCAAAGCAGCCCATTTCTTTTTTTTTTAAGTAATGTAAACCATTCCAACAATAACATATTTCGGATTTATTAAGAATAGATATTCTATTTAAATTGTTTTAGAAAGATTTCTTAAAATTGTTAATACATGTAAAACATTATCTACAATAATGAATATAGAGGTAGGAGTGTACGGTATTATTTATAAATCTTTAAAAATTAGTATTAGTACTAACAGCATGATAATATAATAATTAATATCAGCGATAAAATAGTTTTGCTGATTGTGCAGTTTGGTGTATATTAATATAATCGCAGAAAAGAAACTAAAGGCGATCAGTTTCTAACAACAAATCATGAAGTGTGGAAGTAAAAGAGGATATTATATGATGATCATGAATGTTTCTCTGTTTACTGAACGCTCTGTATAAGTGCTAGTTATCTACTGCGAATATAAATAATACTGTAAAATATAAAAGTACTGTAGTTTATTACGTGATTGTTGTAGTACTTCCCTCTCCATAATTAATTTAATCCGTTTTTTTTTTAAATTAATTTTTATTTGTTTCAAATACCACTTCGTTACTGTCGTAAAACATATTACTTTTAATTTCTAAACATATTCTTTTTTTCAGTTAATTAAAACACATTTAAAATTAATAAAAAAACCATACCTGAATGAAATAAATATTACTTGAAAAAAATCGTTAATTACCTGAAAAACACTTGACATATAAATGTCCAAATTTGGGGAAGAGAAAAAGAGATTGATTATTGAGTAATAAATAGAAAATATTTTTAATTCTTTTTACGTATTTCATACGGGTGTATACTTAAAGAAGGTTAAAAGATAAAATCATAAACGATCATTTGCATTTTTTTTCAGGTTTAAAAAATAAAACTAAATAACAGTATTACGTTACATATAATAAAAAATTGAAATAGAACGACCCCCTCCTTAGATTTTTATAATAATTATGAAGCAAACTATTAAACTTTAAGTGATAAAAACATGATAAAACTAGTCAAGTCATAAAACAAATAATCATTAAACTCAAATGACAGAAATATTACGTGACTAGTATAAGCTAAGAAATGAAGTACTACAGTTAAGAAAAATACGCAGTAATTTCAATTAAGATTGAAATAGTTTTCTATAATGTTGTTAAAAATTATGTTAAAATAAATTGTTAAAAAAAACATATTCCATAATTTTTGTAATGAGGATTAGGTTTATAAAACATAATAAATTACTTATTTATTAAATAAATAATAATAATGTAATTCAATCAAGGTTTTACGTTCTGCTTTTAATAGAATATTCTGACCTTAGTAGCCCTGACAGTTGTTGATTCAGTTAAACCATGAAGGGCTTCTGCCTTATAAACACTGGTGCAGTTAATGCATGAAACTGTGATTCTGTATAAAAGTATAACACATTTCTATTTATAATTTCGTATGCTTTATTTAAATAAACGATTTTGTTTGTTCATCCTATTTAGGTCATTGCATTTTTTTGTATAATTACTTTTTTATTACAATATATTTTAGTCAAAAAAGCCTAATTATTATAAAAAAAGTCATATTTAACAAAAAAAGTACACTGGTACTTGTTTTCCCATATCCTGAATTTACCAAACTAGTAAAACTTGATTGTTATTTTTTTTACTCAAGCTTTTTTTCTATCAATTTGAAACATTGGTGTCTTTCCTAAACTAATTCAAAAAATTAATAAAATTATTAATACGGACTTAATAGGCAGTATTCTCAAAACCGTTACTATTAATAGTAAATACAAGATAAGTTTTCAAGTATTTACGAATGATTAATTTCATCAAATAATAAACTTTTTTCTATAATATTCTAACAGTCCTTATAACGGACCAACGTAACGGGTTTCTTCAAATTAATAAGGAAGAAAAAGAAAATAAAGAAAGATATAGAAGGACCTAAAAAATAATCTTTTCCTAGAATAACAGGTCAGTTTAAGAATCTATTCCTTGTCAGATAGACAATGGCACCTCCAAAAGCTGTTGTTCAACCAGAATGATTATCGGACCGGATAATAAATATAGAAAAGAGTAAACGCGGACAATGAAAATTTTTATTCTTCAATAATTAAAGAGACGAGTTGGGTACTGGCTTCTGCAGGTCAGGTGGATAAAAATACTGCCAGGGACCACCAGAAGAGTTAGTAGTTTAGCGCCGTCGTGTTAACAGTCAGTAGTTCTGCGAGGGCGTGTTCGGCGAAGTCATGATAACAATTGAAAACAGCCAGTTATTCGGCGAGGCCGTGTTCTATGGAGTCGTGATAACAGCGATATCAGTAAGCGCGGGGTAACAAGTAGTGACGAATACGTCATGGGTATTGCATTCCAGTGTGGACAGCGGGTGAATATAAGAAGTTGTTCGGTAAGTTATTGGTAAATTAGTGAAAGTGGTAGATTTATAATTCATTAATAAACTGTAGGATAATTCTTTTATAAACAGTAACAGTAATAGTACTTGGCAAAATTGAATTCTATGAACTTTAGACTTTTCTAGTGTTATCTTGTTAAAGCAATATTAGTTTCTATCAGTCATTGCAACGTTTTTGGTAAATTCCGGTTTTTGTAATTAAACTGTAGCCAAGATTTAAATTGTCATAAAATCTTCTTCTTTTTATTAGAATTTATTTTGTATGTTACATATACTTATTGTCATTAATATTATTACTGTTATAATATTACTTATTTTCTATGTTTTTGGAGTAATAAGTTGTATTTATAAGAAATATTTAGTATGTCTGTCTTTCAATATCCTGGTCGAACCAGGAACACGCGACACTATAATCAAAGGGCATAAATTAAAAAAAAACTGTTTTAGAAAAACGAGTCAAAACTCCCATTTAAAAATTCAAATTCTTTTCATATACGTTTTTTTTTTCAAATGTTATTACTGGGCTGTTCATTTTAGATTAGATGGGCTTAATATAAAAACTTACGACTTATCTGCAAAAAAAAAATTGTAACTATAATATTTTTAAACAAATCACTTATAAATCTATGGAAAATTAAAAGAAAATGCAGACAATCTTCTTCCAAATTTATTTACTAGAATTACGAGTACTTACATATTTATTTTAGTTCTTGAGTTAATATCGTTTCACAATATCAATTCAAGATTAATTTTCCTGTAAAATGCAAAACATTAAGTTTAAGTGACCTATTCAAATAATTTTAATCGTTCGAACTATTTAAATTCACTGTAAAAGCTTTCTGAAAGTTAAATAAATAATTATAAACAGAATATCTAAATATCTTGGTGTAGTGTCTAGCTCAAGCCTCAACTGAATCCAATTGTATCTTAATGCTGTCTTTATACTTTACTCTAGATCAAAATTTTGTTGTTAGGACCTAATTAATAACTCATCCAAGTTATCTAGAGATTTAATATAATACAGGTACAATTATTACACGGTCTGAAGCGTAGCTGTATACCAACCCTGAATCAATAAAGCTGATGTCCATTATCATATGAATTAATCAGTCAAATTAAGTTTTTAATATCTTGTTATAAAAGCATATATTTTTATTAATTCATTTTAAGACATTTTACGGATACAATGGAATAAAACGGGAAATATATATCGCTTTATGTAACCCTAACAATAAAATATTACAAACATTTGTGGTCAAAGAATATAAAAAATCAAAGGAAAAATATATAGAAAATAAATTTCTAAAAAATAACCGATTCTGGATTGGAACCCAGGAGATGCCTGGCAATTAATCAAGTGTTTGATTTTTACTTTCCTGATATCATATCTCTGCTGCAAGAAGGAAAGTATGGTAATTAGTCAAGAAATGGGGCAGCATATTTTTTCATTCCTCAACGTTTAATTATCTTGGGACCCTACAAAACAAAAAAGGGGGTAATTTTCGTATGTACGTAATTTCCTATGTACGTGCGTTGGGTTGTTTGAAGCTTAATAATATTTGACTTGATTAATCGATTTGATGAAATTTGGTGGAGACTCGTGTTTATGAGGCAATTTGTTGATAAAATTTTAGAGCCAATATTTCCAGAGATTGGGGGTTTTTGGGGGGGTCCATTTTCTTAAAATTTTGCAAACATAACTTCTCTTTATATTAAGCTCAGTACATGCGTGCATGCTTATCTTACGATTTTTTAAAAGAATTTGCCTCAAAATTTCTCCGTCCTCAAAAATCGTAAAAATCTATCTTTTTATTTCTTGTATATTTTTTAATCGATTTAAAAAAAAAATGTTTTCCTAGGCATAGAAGTAGTGCAAGCGGCCCAAAAAATTGTTTGGAGGCAATATTAAGGGTGGAGGAGCAGATGAGAATTTAAAAATATAGATTTTTTTTTTTTTTAATTTTTCAAAGCTCTTTTGGGCTTAAACTTTTAATAATAATATTACAATAAAATTTCATCATAATACACCTCGAAAAACAGAAATCTTAGATAAATTTTAATTGGTTGTAAATTTTTTAGTGAACATTTTTTTAAATTTTATCCATTTAAACGTAAACGTAGCAAAAAAAATGGTGAAGGTGATTTTGAAGATGGGTAGTAGAAAAAATAAAGAATACAGATTTTTTAATTTTTAAAACATTTTTTGATTTATTTAAACATATAATGATATTATAATAAAACTTTATCATACATTATACCCACCCCAAAATATAAATCTTAGATAACTTATTTCAGGTATAATTATTTTTTACTTTATAAGAAAAAATAACCAGTGCCAGTAAAGTATTACAACTTTGTTGTCAGATTTTTACAGGTACTATTAAGTATAAAAAATACAAACAAGTAAATGAAACTTAACGAATTAATATTAAATAGAATATTAGAAAGAAGCTTTCTTTTTTCCGTAGTACTTACTGATTTTTAGTTCTATAAGTAAGTGAAAAGAATGTACAAATTTAATTACGATAAAAATATAATCGGTTGGCCGATTGTAAACTACCGCCACAATCGTGATTCTACATTAAAGTCTAACACTAATGATCAGGCTAAGGAAATTACACCGCTCTGTTATATCTCATTCATTGAATTACATTCGTAACGTCCTTAATATTTATTAATTCATTAACCATCTTGTTATATCAGAAAAGGAATGTTATTTTTATTATCGTTCGTTGGCCGATGTTTTCGTTATGTAATGTACATTGCGTGTGGAAATAAAACTTTCAAAATTATTACTGGTCAAAGTTAAGAAAGCGTGAACACATACATGTGCAGTACTTCTGTCTAGGGTGTCCGAATTGTTGCCACGATTAATAGTGTACTGGAAGGGATGTTGTACCCCGATAGGCATCGTAAGTAGCAAGAAGCCAGTGGGCTGATCCAGCAATTCATCCCCGCCTTGCGCATCAACTGAGCTTTCTAAGCTTTGCCGAATAATACGTATTTAATTTGTGTTACATCATCCACCGACCGACCAAGCAATCTAATTAATACTACGTTTAATTTTTTTTATTTTTATTAATTAATCTAAATAATAAAAAATGGACCAATAATATGTAAAAAAAGGAACTATACCGTGCTTATAATTGAAGTATAATAATGGAATGATTTCTTAATGTTTTAAGAAAACTGTAACTTATAGTGATTCTGTAACTAATGTGACGTAATTATGATGAAAATGTAGTTAAGTGTTAAAGAATATTAAAGATTTCTTTGATAATGAGGATAGTTATTATTTATTTCATAATTTTTGTAGTCATGTAAATCAGAAATAATTACAATATAAATTACATACTACAGGACAGTAATAAAATTCTAAACGAATTTAAAAAAAAGATAATAATAATAAATAATAATAAAAATAACCTTAAAAATGAGTAAAAAGTAATAATAAAACGTATTATTTTTTACTAATATTTATTACTGGAATCTTAGTCTGTACTGTATTTCTAAGTGTGTTTACCCTGAAACAATGTCGTCTATAAAAAACGATTTAATATGAATTAATGTAGCTCAGAAGGTTAATTAATTTGGTCGTAAGTAAAAAAAAAAAAAAAACAGAAAAATAGTCGCGTTCATAACTTATCTGGAAAAAAATTAAGCAATATTTTACCTAATATATATGAGTTTGCGAGTAGAGTTTTAAGAATCCAATCCTTTTTATTGGAGAAATATTTTTACATGATTTTATTAAACTGGTTGAAGATTAGAATTTTATGGATTTTTGTTAAAATTATTGAAAAAAATTCCCTACTTAATTTTTTTATATAATGGTAAACTTCGATCACTGGTGATTTTAAGTTTGATACGCGCGCGCGCACACACACATTTATGTGTCTATCATTAGTAAGTAATGTAAGAAAATAAATTTAGAAAGGTAATAGTCGTTAATCCGTAGTCTAGGATATCGTTCTAACTTAACTAATATTTTCGTAAAAGGCAAATAATCTCTTTATTTAGATTTCTATATAATTTACAAAATAAATCCAAAGAAAGGTGAAACGAAATAAACTATATAAATAAACACAAAATAACAACTTTGTCGAAAAAAAATTAATCACAAAAAACAAATACGGTATATATATGTACAAATATATTTTAAGTTTGTACTGTATCGTTTAACATTACTTCACAATATTAATAAAAATGAAATAATGTTAGATGATATAATTTATATATATATATATATATATATATATACAGAGTGTATTATGAAGTTCTCCCAAGACTTTCATTATATATAATACTATTGAAATTAATGGAAAACGTTCAATATGAACATATGTCCTAAAATACTTCGTTTGCGAGTTATGGCTACTGAAACGTTTCGCTCTGATTTTAGCTACCTCGGTGTTGAACTGAAATTTTTGACACGTTAATTAAGCAATAAACTTAGTGATTTCTTATGGTTTTTGACCTGAAAAATCAAATAAAATAGGTTTGAGAACCATATCAGCCAGTAGGTTTTGAGAAATCTACGGTGGAAACCAAAAAGTTGGGATAAAAAACCGATTTTTTATGTTTGACGTTCAGTAATTTTGTTAGTAATAAACGCGTAAAAATTTTCAACAAAACTTGTAGAGAATTTAATTCTGAACAAATGGTGTAAGATAAGCTGAATAAAATAAAGTAAAGTTAGAAATTTTACTTAGAAACAGTACTTAATTTGTCAGAAAAGTACTTATTTAATGTAAATAAGAACCAAAATTTTTTTTTTTGATATTGTGAAAATTGTTAAAAACAAAATTTACTGTTAAAAAATTTTAAAAATGAAAATTACACACCAACTGCAAAATAAAAATTTCTGAGATAATAATTTTTTTATTAATGACAGAAATACAATAAATGATTATTTCAAGGTTGGTCATAAAATAGCAACCGCTGATCAACAATGCGCAATTCTGTATTAGTGTTTATATCGGTTACTGTGAACTGTGCTGCTATTAGCGCCAGCACAGTTTACAATACCCATTTTCTATTATTTTCAGGAGTAGAATAGGTTACGAGAGTCCCGGATAACTTTGTGGTACATTCTGTACATAAAGAAAATGTAGTGTAACATAACATAAATTTTTTCATACCATTTTTAAAATTGATATTTATAAGGGTTTACGTATATAAGATATTTTCAATCAAAATGGTTTAGAAAATAACAAAATAATAATTTAAATATTAACTGAATATTAGTTACTTAATTTGGTACCATTACGCAAAGGATGATGTGTGCTTTTATGTAAAAAAAAGAAGTTTTCCATGGTTTTCACTTGTTTTTAAAATATTACAAACTTGCTTACTTTAACATTTACTTTGACAATGTATTATGAAGAACATAACTATAAAAGCATAATAATCATTTTTTTTTGTGGCGGGAGGTGGAAATGCATTTACGTACGGAGTGTCGGGCTCCCGCTGATGGTATTATCCAATCACTATCAGCAGACTACCGACTAAAACCACCCCCTTTCTACCAGGACTCGACCCGGAACCGTTTAACACATTACTTCCGGTCGAGTCCTCCCATACTAGCCTAATTTTCAGGACTATCCAGGTCAACATTTTTGGCCCTGAGAATGTTGCCGACGAATCGGGCTACACTTTCCCAGCTGCTCAGGTCACGGAGCATCATCGCAATCACGTTGTGGGAACTCAATGCTCCGAGATCCGCCTCTAGTGTCCCTCGATCTGCCGCCCACCGAGCACATTTGAAAAAGGTGTGCTCAGCGTCGTCCCGTATACCGGTGCAATACAGGCAGTCGGGGGACGGCGCTTTCCCTATGAAATGGAGGTAAGCGCGAAAGTACCCGAGACCCGTTAAAAATTGGGTCATGTAGTACTCCACCTTTCCATGCCGTCACTCCGTCCACGGTCTGACCAGAGGGATAAGCCTTGCGGTCCATCATCCTCTGGTCTAGTGGTCCCTGGTCTCTTGCCATGCGAGGAACGTGCGATTGCGTTCTTCGTTGGCAATGGTCACCCGTTCTTCGCCTGCCCGTCGCCTCCTGTAGATCACAATAATAATAATAATATAGCATAAATAATAATGTAGGTGATCGTAATATTATTCCTTTAGATGGTAATGTTGTTGTATATGATTTCGTTAAGTGTCTACAATTATAAGTTGGATTGTTAATTTTTTTTTCTCAATAACAATTATAATTACAATTGGCTCTCCTGCAGAGCCATACGTAAGTTTCTTGACAAAAGTACGTGATAAGGGAGTCCTTAAGGAACACCTAAAATAAGTTATACACAATAAATAGTTGCAAGTAAACTTAAAGTCCAATATGAAATTTCAAGCTCAGCCATAAATCACAAACCATTAATTTTTGCAGCATATAGTCCACAAAACAAACATTAATAACAAAGAACAAAAAGAAAGAGAAATAACAAGAAATTAGATACGACACCACTAAACTTGACGGTGTTAGATTCTAAACTGTTACGCAGACCCAAGTCGAGTACATGGGCACGCCTCAATCGTCGGACGTCTCTGCTGTTATCGAGTAGATTAATTGCAAATCGGGTTACATGATTCTCAAACCTTCTGCAGGTATTTGAAATTGCGCTGTTGTGCAATATCACGAACCGAGGGAAGCTCCAGATAATCGTGAATCTCATCATTCCGCGGGAACCATGGCGCTTCAGCAATTATCCTCGCTACTTTGTTCTGGAATCGTTGTATAATTTCCACATTACTAGTACTAGCCGTTCTCCACAATTTTATACCGCACGTCCAGATTGAACGCAGGATAGCCTTATAAATTATGATCTTGTTGGATAATGTGAGGCCTGTGTTCCTCCGTAGCAGTCAATGAAGTTTCCTGTACGTTGCGTTCAGCTGTTTCCTCTTCATCCTCACGTAACACTTCCAGGTTAAACGCCGATCCAGGTGGTCCCAGATACTGCACAGCCACCGTTTGCGGGATCAAAACATCATCGAAGTACACACCTGAATTTGTTAATTGATATGATAATTTAAAAACTGGTCTAAAACAACGTAAAAAAATAAAGGCTGTGATAAAAGGTTTTTATTCTGATAATGCTACGGTAAAAACGCTCACATATATAGTGCTCACATATAAAATATTTTGTTTAATTATTTTTAGTCCAGATATAACTATAAAATTATTTTTCTATTAAACTATTTTATATATGTATTTTGATTGATTGGTTTATTAAACCAGGTTACGTGGTAAAAATACAATACGAAGTAAATACATATTGCAGCCTGCAGAGATATTATGAGGATCTGTACGCAGTCTGGTAAAAAAAAATTCTTCCAAACACTTATATTACTAAAATTAAGGAAAAATATGTATACTGATAAATACATTATTTATAATTACATAATGAATTATATAATAAATTCATTATTACCTTATTCATGTGTACATTCTAAATACATTGTTAATTTCCGATTTCAGTATTTCTTTAAAGATTTTAGTATTCAGAATTTTTAGTTTGTTCGGTAGCTTATTGCAAAAGTATATTCCATTACAGCAGTGATTTTTCTTTCCAATTTAATTTTGCAATCTAGGTAATGGAATTATCTTATTTCTAGTACTGCTTGTGTACTATTTGTATATATTAAACGGAGATGTTTGTAGTAATGTACTATAACTTCTATATACACAAATAGAATGTGAAAACATATATATATATATATATATATATATTTAAATTATTACAAATTTTTCTTAATTTAAAGAACTACATTTTTATACATCCACAATATTACAAAAAGTAATGAAAGAAAAGAAAGAGAGAGACTTCCGTCCACCAAATCAGTTTGTAAATTGGGTCTTATAAAAACTTTGTAGTAAGTGTCTTTTAAAAGTTTGTAATAACCTTGGAGTAGAAATAAAAAATTACATACATCTATGTTCTCATTCAGTTCACTGAACTCACGTAAAATGTAAATGAAAAAAGGAGTTATCACAATGAACTTATCTCACTCGAGGGATAGAAAGCAAAATATTTGGATAGAAACTAATAAACGTTTTATCAAATTAATCAAATTCGGGATATCAATCTAACTGTAAAAGATCATGCATATTTATTGTTAGCAATAAAACATCACACATATGTAATGAACCAATAACCTGTATGGAATGAACAAAACATTTCTTCGCTAACACATCAGTCTAAGAGCTCAAGGAACAGAATGCTTTCAAGTGCATATGCAATATAATCTATTTTGAATAATTTTGATTTATGGATATTTTTCTGTTAAAATCTCTGTAATCTTACTTATCACATATTCGCACACTTTTCTATGGATGAAAATAAGTTTTTTCATAAATGTATTTTAATGTGTTAAGGATGGAGTTTCTCAAGGTTCTGATTTAAACCACTTCCTTTAAAATTTTAACTAATGTCAGCTCTTCGTGGAATACCTCCTACTGTATAAGCATAGAGTACTTAAATTCTTTTTACACCTCATAATCTAAATTATGTATCCCTAAACTAGTATTTTTTAGTTTTTTCGATTTGGCTAATAACTGGAGAATTAAGAAAATGCTGCTTATTCTGTAATCCTTCACGCAACGTTTACCCTTCGACGAATAATTCTCCCCCAGTATAAAATAACAATAAGCTCATGTAGTGGTTATGTACGATCGTTAATAAGCTAACTTTCTGGTTACCACAGCTTAAATCAAAAAACTTTATTAAGAATAGAACTTTCTCTATAACTTTATTGAAAAACATTCATTTCTATGGCTCTTGAAAAAGTAGGCAGTCTAAAATTATTATCTAAAACCATTTTGATTTATATGGTTACAACGTTACGGGTGTTCGTAACGTAAAATAAATTGTAAGAATGTAGATAAACTGTAACATACAACGTTGAGAAGAGGTTTATACAAATACCAGGAAACTTTAACATATTTGCCAGCTAAGTTTTCCTCCCACGACAACATAAATACCAACTAAATTTTATTGAAATATTGCTTGCTTAGTGGGTTTATAGTATCAAATAATGTTCTCTATCTAATAGAGTTCTCCCATTTACGTACGAAGTAAAACTATATCTTAAGACTTGAAACGGATTTGAAGGTACCCTACGTACAAAATACTATAATGGAATTCGCAGGAAATAGATTAACATAAATAAACAACTCCTCTTTTTACACAGTCTTTATAGCTCTCTTAAGAAAACTAAAATCCCTGAGGATTGAGAAGTATTTGAAATAAACCTATTACTAATTTATTGACTTTTTTTAGTACTACAATTATCAAATGAGAGACAAGTCTAAGACCAATTACATGTTTTGATGGTCTATTTTTATTATCTAACATGTATTCATTTTACATTTCATTAATTACTTATTCATTATATTGATTTCTCAATTGTGTATCTTTATGTAGATACAAATAAAAAAAAATAGTTAAAAGTCAATTATTTATAGATCATATATACAATTGTTCAATATTTCAAAATATTCTTAAATGCATAATACAATATAATATGCCTAAACATGAAAAAAATTCTTGATTTCTTTAACACAAAAACAAGAGTTGTAATGACTGTGGCTAGTAACTTTTAGTTATATGTTAACAAAAAATTTGAAGTGTCGTACACGAATATAAATTAACAAATATATGTGTAGTTTAAAGAATTTTAATTGGGTTGAAAACAAAAATATTTTTAAGAGATCTTTATAAAAATCAAAATATGAAATCAACAACCTAATAAAAGACTTACAAGAAAAACTTTTTCGATAATTTTAAAATTACAAAAAACATTATTAGTTCTTTTGATTTTAAATATTCTCTCCATGGCTAACAATTTTTTTTTTAATTGTATACGTCCTAGCGAAAAAGCATACATGCATATCTAACCTACTATAAGAATCTTAAAGGGCTCAACAATGATCGATCAACCTTACACCTCTCATAATGAAACAGAAATGGCCCTTAAAAATGATAAAAGAATTTTAATGCAAAATGTTTAATTAAACTTCATTAAAAGTATTGTCAAAATTGTGAAGTGGAATAATATACGTTTTTATTTTACTTTACCTTCATTAAGTTAATCATATCTAACATAAATATAAGAAAGTATGAATTTTGTGAATCTAAAACCCGATGTATATTGCTGTTCAGTATAATTAAAGTAGGCAGTAATAAAAATAATAATTCAAGCAGCTTGGTGAAAATTTCTTAATGATAAGTACTGACTAAAACAAACCTTTTTTTTATATGTTTAGTTAATATTCAAATATAAAAAAATACATCACTTTACTGTTTATGTATTATATTTCTTCTTCATATTTTTTTTATTATTATTACAAACAATAAAGCCAGGAAAAATATCTAAAAAACCGGTAGAGTGTTTATAATGACTGAATGTCGTAATTAGGATGAAAAATAACATACAAGATAATAATAATAAAAAATAGTACGTAAGTTATCAAAAAAAAACCTTGCATAACAAGATTAAATAATCATGATAATATTTGTTATAATAGAATCTTGTTTTACGGTAGGCCTTTATCAGAAAAAATGAAATCTTCAAATTTGATTACAGCTGATTTACCATAATGCTACGATTGATAATGCAAGGGTATAACATTATAAGAAATATTTAACTTATCATCGTAGCTGAATTGTCATAAAATAACTTCCGTATAAAAAATCATACTACTGGAAACGATTATTTACAAATAAATGAAATAATCCATTTACAGAACTTGTTAAAAGCATACATAGTGCAATAAAATTTATTTTCAATTTTGTAATTTTTTTATTGTACGAGTATAATATTATATAATAATCATACTCATTATAAATATGAATATTTTTGTGTTTTACTTATTCTCTATTTATAGAATTTGAACGGAAGAAAGGAGTTAATAACGTAATTTGTTCAAATTATTTTCAAATTTTACTTCACAGACTATTTTCTTTAAAATAAACAAACAAGTGATAAATAATTCATGATATGCTATTTATATTTTATTCCTTTACTTTCATCGAATATCTCAAATACATTTAATCTTTTTTATTATTACTGGTATTATTTATTAAATTATTGACAGAACATATTCAACAACTGTATATTACAATTGTTAAAAAAAATATTTCAGGTGATAACAGTGGAATTACAGTAAAACTAAATTAAAAAAAAAAGAAACAGATTTGAAATAAATAAATTAAAAAAAGAAAAAGATACATAACCAATTTTTTTTTTTGGGGAGGAAGGTGGAAATGTACGTTGGGCTCCCACTGCGCGGGGGGGGGGCTCTTATCTAACCGCCATCAACAGACTACCGACTAAAACCACCCCCGTTTCTACCAGGACTCGACCCGGAACCATTTAACACATTACTTCAGGCCGAGTCCTCCTATCCTAACCTGAGAAGGCTGCTACTTAATTTTCAGCTGGCTCATGATTATCCTGGTTCTGAGAATGCTCCCGACGAATCTAATCACACTCTTCCAGTTGCTCAGGTCACAGAGCATCATCGCAACCATATTGTGGGGACTCAGTACTCCGAGATCCGCCTCTAGTTTTCCTTGATCTGTCACCTACGAACCATATTTGAAAAAGATGTGCTTGGCGTCGTCCTAAACACCAGAGTAATAGAGGCAGACGGGGACGGCGTTTTCCCTATGACATGAAGATAAGCGCGGAAGTACGTATGACCCGTTAAAACTGGGTCAAGTAATACTCCATCTCTCCATGCTGTCGCTCTATCCACGGTCTAACCAGAGGAATAAGCCTTGCGGTCTATCGTCCTCTGGTCCCGTGGTCCCAGGTCTCTTGCCATGCGAGAAACGTGTAAGACCGTTCCTCCTCGGCGATAGTTTCCTGTCTTCGCCTGCCCGTCGCCTCCTGTAGGCCGTCTGGCGCTCCCTTGCCAAAAGAACAATGTGTATAACGCCGGCGACCATCAGTACGGCAGGCTCGGAAACCGTCCGATACGCAAAAATGACACCCAAGGCCGCGGTGCGTTGCACCTGCCCGAATCGCTTTCGGTTTCTCTCAAATCTTAATGCCTGGACCCACACTTCCGCCCCTTATAACAGGACGGAATGCCCAGTGGATATCAGCAGTTACCATCTGCTGGCCTTCGAACCTCCGACATTCGCCTTGAGCCGGCTGAGAGCTGTTATGGCTCCCGGGGCTCTCCGAAGCTGCCCAGCAAAGCTGAGTTTCCGGTCAATCATATACAGAGGAACTTTGCGGCCAGCTTGGTCTTCTCAGGAGGAAGAAGGTGTCAATACACTTGTTCGTTAGAACTACGATCTCTGTTTGCTGAGGGCTTGAGACATTCCATGGTCGTTAAGCCATGCGCTGACCCTGTGCATCGCTCGGCTGAGCCTCAGTTGAGCGCGCTGCACGTCGCGATATGCAACTAGTAGTGCAACGTCCTCAGCGTACCCAACCATGAGCGACTCTTACGGCATCTTCAGCCTCATCAGCCGTCGTAGACGTCGTTCCAAAGCTCGGGGCCGAGAATTGACCGCTGCGCTACCTCCGACGTGATTATGGTCCAATACCAGTCTGCCGCGATCTTGTAGATGAGACCGCGGTTCCAAAGGTATGCGACCACCATTCTGAGTAGGTACCGGGGCACGTGGAACTAATACTCCACGACCCGAAGAATATCGCTCTACCGTGCAAAGTTGTATGCGTTTTCCACGTCCAACGTAACTCTCGTTACGTTGGACGTGGAAAACGCGCTTTCGCGCCAACTACATGGCGCGAGAAATTATTGTGGTCCTCTGGTCGTTGCACCGCCCCTATAACCTCTTGGACTGCATGTAGGTCGACCGACCCTATCGGAAACTGTACTGGTTGAGTGACAGACCACCTGCCTGATTTATGGCTGCAACCAGTATTTTCCTAAACAACGTCTCCACTACCTTCCCTGCTGTGTCAAGCATACACAATGGACGGTAGGGGGACGGCGGCTCCGGGTCTCCGTTGCTCTTGTTAATTAGCACAAGACGCGCGGTATTTCATCTAGCGCCTCTAGACATGCATTGTACGTGTCTAGAATCAGACAGGGCCTGCAGCGCCCCACCAGCTTGAGCACCTCGCCCGATATGCCATCGGAACTAAGGGCTTTTCTGGGCTTCAGTGACTGTAGGACTCCCTTTATTACTTCCATCGAGAAGAGCGTGAAGTCATCCAAGTCGTTGAAGTCCCGCTCGGCACGACCAAGTGGGTCGGGAACAACGTCTAACGACTCTCTCCGCTTTAACCTCATTTAATCAAGGTGATTACTGCGAGACCCCCAATCGCCGAGTTACTATTTTATAACCCAGCCCTCAAGGGCCTGCGTCCACGGTATCCGTCAGTTTTCGCCAGAGAACTGACTCACATTGGCCTTCAATGTGAATAAGCCACACGTGAGTAAGCGTGGCTTACTCACATTGATGGCCCGACCGCGCCGCTTCTTTGCCGCCTTTTGCTCAGCCGACCTGGGGTTCGCTTCCATGCGATCCGTTGCACGTTTTGCCGCTCGTCTTATTCAAAGACACTCTTGGCGCAACCCCGCAATCTCCGGTATCGTAACCAGTGGATAATAATAATAATAAATAAATAACTTTAGAAATATATTTAAGAAATACTTCAAAAAATTAAATTTTATTTAGAGAGAAAAATCTGTAAACTGAAAAGATCTTATGCAGTTCTGTTCAAGAAGACCAATATTTCGATATTTTATTTCGTTTCCTTTTGAAAAAGTATCAACTCATTCTACTCTCAAATTTTCCAAAAACCTTGGATCCAAAAAAATATATTTATACGTCATAAGCATTATAATAAAAAAAAAAAAAAGCAAGTTACAACTCTTTCACCACTTTGACTCAATTTGCAATTTGTAATATACATTTCAACAGTAACATACAATTGAATTTTATCTAAACAAAGAAATACAAGATGAAGATTTTATCATAGAATTATTTTTCGTTTTAGACAAGATAAACATTTCATATTCAAATATATAGAAATCTTTCACAAAAAAGTTATAATGAAAAATTCTAAAGGTAGTTTTACTTGCCCGACCTACATGGCGCGAGTGGTAGCGTCTCGGCCTTTCATCTGGAGGTCCCGGGTTCGAATCCCGTTCAGGCATGACATTTTCATACGCTACAAATATTGTCGTGCATCTCATCCTCTTAAGTTATACCTAACGGTGTTCCTGGAGGTTAAGAAAAAAGAAAAAAAGGCAGATTTACTGAGCTAATTCTAAAAGAAGGTTCTTGTCTCCTTTAATTATTCAATGAGTATTCTCTATAATTATTAATAAAATGATTTTTTCAATCAAATAATTTTTATTTATTATGAAGATTTTTTAAATTTCAGTTTGTAATGACTTATTTTCTGACCAGTCTCCAATCAGTATTTGTCTATAAGAAATTTCGGATTTTCTTAACCATAACGAGGCAGATTGATTTTAACATGATAAGAGGCCACTTTCCTACACATATCCATTGAAATGGTTATGGTTTTAATTATATTATTAATATAATCATCTACGCTAAAGTTATGGGGCTCTACTTAAGTCAATCAAATATTGGTAGAGGATAATTACTTCCATAATGACTCAATTCTTATTAAGTGCGTTGTGCTGTTGTGAGTTTTAATATATTACGTAATTTACAAAGAGGAAATTATTATCCCTTTTACGCCTGTCTCCTAAGAGCGTAACAATCTTCATGCTATGACTACTCTAACCAAAATGGCGACCATTTTTCACAACTACTTTCAAAAATCGTCCACTCAACCTCATAAATAACTAATCAACAGTGAAACACAAAAAAATAAAGCTTTAGGAAATTTTCCCATTTCAAAACGGCCTATGTTTCGGTATGAAACAACTAATTGGGGTGTATAATTTTGAGACTAGCTGTGAACTACATTTTGAACTACATTTATGGTTGTCATATCTCAAAGTTTTGACACCAAAATGTTTCTTTTTCAAAACAAAAAATGATTTGTCACATCTTTACCTTTCCCATTTAAAATTTTCCAGTTGTTTTCTACTGTGTCTTCTATCGAAAAATGGATGTTTCGAGGTAGAGACATTCTTTTAATCCCATTTTTCTATTCTTAACTATTAAAGAGTTATACTGTTATTTAAAGGTTCCCATTCTACATTAACACTTTGAATATTTATATGTTATATGTATGGTTTCGTATTTGATTTTTATAGAACAAGAAAAATTAAATTCAATAAAAAAACAACAGAATTTTGAACTCCCATTTTTTTCCTTTTAAGTGGTAGATAGTATCCCTAAATGTATTTATATTGTCAGAAGAAAAAGGGTAATTTCAAAATGGGAATAGTTTGGGTTGGCTTACATTTCTCCCGCCACCACGTCATTCGGCCGCCGTAAAGCATAAGACCGAATGTCTGTGCCACACACGGCTAGTGAGCCTCGAAACAGTTTAGCGGCCAGTGTCCTAAATAGCTCCTAGAGCTTACCTAACAGTGTGAGCGGACTAAGCGCGGTGCCATACACCACCGGCTTACGTATCCCAATTGCTTACTTGTCATAAATTTACTAAAATGGGTAGGCGCACCCCGTCAACTACTAAAAGTATACATGACATCCATAAATTAAAATTTACTTCGTCTAAACAGCAATTCGCTGCCACGCCTATGTCGCTGAATGCCAGCAAGTTCCTGTCCACCATATTAAAGCGCTTGGAGCCTTAATTGGCTGGTGGTCAGCCATATATATCTCTAGGTTAGCTTTACACAGCAGTACGGTAAGAGTATTTTCCCTTAGGTAAACTACTGATGTCGGGTGAACAGCATCAAGGAACTCCCACACGGTCCGACAATGCGGTTTTCGCCACATTGACTCGCCTTTGTGAGTGGCCAATTTTCCCCTTGTTTTCTAAGTTCCCGGGTGGCTCGGTCTCTGCCTCCCACTCTTCAAGAGCATGGCAGTCAAACATCAGGTGTTCATTTGACTGGACTTCCCCTAGACGCACAGCTCATCAGCTGCCAGGCGGAACCGAAACAAGATATTGGTTTAAATTAACATGGTAGTTTAAGTTAACTCAAGAAAAAGGATAAGGGAAAAGAAAAGAAAATTACCGGTAACATAAAATTGCAATAAACATGAAAATGTGGTCTACGTATCATACCCTATTAAACTGCGCATTTGTATGTGTATCTGAGTGTGCGCCCCCCTTAACTTAGCATCGGAATCTACCGATCACTAGCGGAAAATCCCGATTCGTTAGTACATGTTTCGTGGTGGTCAGGTGTATACTAGTTATATTATTATATATCGACAAATACGGTGTATCAATATATATGATATCTATATATATATATATATCGAAGTTTTGGACAAATTTAGTAATTTTTAACCGGATCCGAATTTTCGGACGAAAATCGCAAATATCTCGTAAACGGTCGGTTTTAACGCTCCGAAAAATTTGTTTGACCCTCTTGACGAGACCACGACCACTCCTAGTGGTACCCGTTGGTTGATAATATTTTCAAGAGCCCCCAGGATGCCGTTCAGAGATTGGCGAGGGGGTGCGATAGGGTGCCACCGTAATATCTCGGTAACCGCTAGTCCGATTTTCACGATTCAAACGGCGTATATATCAGCAGGTCAAGCTCTAACTGTTTATACAATCTTGATCGAGCGGATCTTGGTTATCGGGAAATTAAATCGTTTATCCCTATGTTTTGATTATACTCACTCACCGTAAAACATACAAAACGTTTTACGTACGTAAAACGTTTCGCTAAATTCGCTCAAACCTGTGCGCTAGCACAGCTGTAAAAAGTAGAAAATAAAGAATAATGAAAAAACTATTTAAAAACCACTCTTATATTAAATGAACTAAAATGTAGAAAATAAAAAATATGTAAAAAAAAATGTTTAAAACATCAAACTTAAATTAAACGCAATAAAATGTATAAAATAATTTTAGGACGGTATCTCAGAATGGATTTGACAACGATCTTTGATAGTGATATGTAAAATTATGTGAAACTTAAAACTGTTTTTAAATTAAAAAAATAATTTGAAAATTAAAAAAATTATTTTGGCCAATTTTTTCTTTTGCGTGATGAATGGATTAAATAGTGGGGTGCAAACACGCATAAGAAAAAGTTGGAAAAAACATACAATTTTTAATATGAAGCTATGACTTTCACATAATCTTACATATCACCATCAAAGCTTGTAGTCAAATCCATTCTGAGATACCGTCCTAAAATTATTTTTTACCTTTTAGTTCGTTTAATTCAAAAGTAATGTTTTAAAATTTTTTTTACATATTTTTTATTGATTTATGTGATTGTTTTTCTTCATAAAATAATGAATTATAACCAAAAAGTAGGCACCGGAATGTACCGATCACTAGCGGAAAATCCCGATTCGTTAAATTTCTAATTTAACTTTCGTTATATCAATTTTCATCATTCAAAAAAAAATTTTACACAAGAGGTAATCAATTTCGGACACCTAATATCCCATTCCGAGACAGCGTCCGCCAGGGCAACCCACTCGAAGAGCGTAATTGCTGAGTCATGCCGTAGGCAGCCCTGCAGCTTATTGTAATTAAATGTATATAAAAGAAAAATAAATACGACGCTGTGCTCATCAGTAGTTAGTTAACTAATATTCATTGTAACAAATAATTAATTAAATATTTAACAGTTAATTACAATAATTAAACAAAATAATAGATTTCTATTTAACGTTTAATTACTAAAGTGTGTTTATTACTTCAAAATTTACTTTTTTAGCTGTAAAATTTGCATTAATGCTAATTTTAATACAATTAAATTCCACTTTATAATATGTACAATGTTATCAAGAGATTTATGAACTGTAATTAGAACAAAAGTTTAATTCCTTATTTTTAATTTAATTTCAAAACAATCATTGTGATTTTAAATTGATGTACAGATATTGTAGAGTTTTAAAACTAGTTATTTGATAGAAAAGATTTAATTGCCTTTTTAAAAAAAATTTTGGCTTATTAAGACTATTTTTTTATTCTCCTACTTCCTCTTTTCTCTCATACATATTCTTTCTCTTTCTCTCTCAATATCTGTATGTGAATTTGTAAGTGTAACGCGTACATTAAGTAAGTGTTGTTTCCATATCGAGTTAGCGCTTCCTATCGTCCTAATGTATACATCATTCGATACGTGATAAAATTTCTTTCAACAACTTCTGCACATAATATTTTTATATTTTCTTTTCTACTACCAATTTTTACCGTAAATTGATTGGGGAGACCACACAGAGTAAAGGAAAAGTTGGAGACGTTGAGTTCCAACATATTAAAATATGTACAGATTTAGCTACGTAAAATACTTGGTAGAAGTTTGTTCAGAAATGAGACAGTTACCGTATCAAATAAAACGTAAACAAACGCAGGTTTCTAGTACGATTAATTTGTCTGAAGGAATTTTGGTTTGATTACTAATTAAAATAATATAAACGCTAACACATGATGAAAAATTTCTGTTGCAATGCTGGTGGCCGACTGATTATGTAAATAAATGAACAGAATATGCCAAGAAAGACGAAACCTTTGAGACCACATTAGGTATTACTTTTGCGGATGAGATGAATGAGGATTTTTTTAGTGTGTGAAAATGCCATGCCTAACTGGGATTCGAACCCTGGACCTCCGGATGGAAGACCGAGACGCTACCACTCGCGCCACGGAGGCGGCAAATAAATGAACAATAAAAATATTTTTTTGTAAACTTTTGATCGGATGATGCAAAATTTATTAATCGATTAAGCGAAACGAAGACCTGTTTTAAATAAGACTTTTCAAACTTTGTTTGTCTGTGATGTAGAGATGACCAAACGCATTTCCTGAATTTTTATGAAATTTTAAAATAAGCTTCCTTGCCGTAAGAGAGAACGAGATATTATAATGATTTTTCATAAAAATGTTTGTTCTAAAATTATCTTTTATCATTCTTAGAAGAGACTTCTGTGGAGGAGAAGATTTTGTCTCCAAGCCACTACCATAGCAGGTTGATCACATAATCTCTTCTTAACTCAGGAGTTGATACCTAGGACGTCACACACTATTTCCCGTATATTCATAATGATGAGCTAGTTTTAGGTACTTCACCCTTTTATGATTTATTCTACTATTAGGCAAATATTTGTCTATAAGTTGGTTCTCCTATTACTGTTGTGCTTACTTCTCGTGCAGCTTGTGCTTTTTTCAGTTTTTACTTCATTTTCAACATTTTCTCTCGGGCAGCTTATTTTGATAAAATAAGATTTTATAAAATTTAAATAAAAAAAAGTATATGGAACTAAAGTGGATGAACCTTCTCTACAAGCATTCTTCAATAATTTCAATATCCTTATAAGCATTACTTCCGATATTGTTAACATAGTAAGGTTATTCTTATTATTGGCATAAAGTTACAGAATTAAATAAGACTGATAGTTTCCTTAATAATTCAATTTCTTATAATGAGATTTTCTCGGAAAGAGAAGAACTAGGTTGTTGGGCCGTACATTAAGACAGTCAGATTTATAGTTACTTTGGTGATTAGAGAGGCACATATAATAAGTAATCTATTCTACTTTTAAAAGAAAGCAAAGGTTGGTGTATATATAAAACAGATAATTGAGGATTTAGGTTGCATTATATAAGTTGAGGTCAATACATTACGAAAAAAAATGAATACAAAGTAGCTTTAAACCAACAAATTGACTGATGATACGTAAAAAAAGTCTATATATATATACGTAAAATAAGTTCAATTATTAAAATAAGTTATAAATAAAATAAGTTCGATTCTGTGTATTCTGTTTTTATTGTTATCGTTTTGTTTTGATTTTCGTTTCGTTTTTTAATTGTACTGTTATGTTTGTTGTTTTGGAGTTTTTTTATTGGGGTTTTAATAGTTCAGTTTACTTTTTTCATTTTTTCAGTCCTAACCTAGCGTTTACTTTCGTTAGTTGTTTACGTTATCAACGGTGGCCACATTGCAAGGTAGCCAGGTGCCCAGTTATCCACTGTTTATCTTTTGACGTTTTGGTATTACTACTGTAGTTTTCATTGCTCACAACTATGACGTCTCGTCCTGTGCGGGTTGCGGGCGGTAACCCTTCAGTTCCGATTGGAAATAATAAGAGGAAGACCTCCAGAGAGAACATGCGGAGGATTATCAGGAGTTCCCACACCCCTCTTGTCCAGGGTGTCGCGGATGGACTTTGAAGTGTATGCGGGCGTGGGACAACCGCTGAAGGAACATCCAACAAAGCGGAGATTGAGATTTCTTCTACTGAGGGGAAGATTTGAAGACGTTGCGAGAGGTGGACAGAGCCTCGATATGTCCGTGGAAGGTACACAATCGGCTGATGAAGGAGACCAGATGGAGGAAGAGTACGGTGGCGAGGAGGAGCGTGAAATGCTCACTCGTAAGGAAGAACATCATGACACACTAGCGGATTTGTTATTTAAGGTTGAGAACTTACATGATCTAGTCTCCCAGAGAAACTTCTCGGCATGATAACGAGAAATGTACCGGAGAGTTGACTGCTGATGAACGAAAAAGATTTCTGGTGCAAGATCCTGCTGCCGGAAATGGCAGAGAGGTCTACGCAGACATTACTTTTCCCAATCTGGGAGAGGCTCCGGGAGAGGAAGATACTGGATTTACTTAAATCGGCTTTAACAAATGAAGATCTAGTTCGACTGGCGGTCAGGAGGTGGCCGGCTGAGTCCGCTAGGGCGGTTACTCAGCTTCTCAATTATCCTGCTGGTGCGGGGTAGCTGGTTCACTTCCGCGATTTGACTGGCAGCCGGGGATCGGCTACCGGCAGGGAGGTGGAGCCGGGTGAAGTTTGTCAAGGCTGAATCTGTCGTTCTGGGCAGGGAGGATTCCTCTTTGAAGGAGCGGAGGTTCATTGTTTTTTATGAGTCTGAGGGAGGCGTGGAGGCTGTGTTGACTATAGTGTTGGCTGCGGTGAGCAGGCTGATTCAGAGTTGTCTTCGCCTGTCTTTCTGTTGTCTAGTGGCAAAATGGGGCGCCAAATCAGGAACGTGCAGGCTTATGTGTATAATGGACCCGGTGCGAATTTATACTCTCCGTGTAAATGCTACGTCCGTCGACTGGAAGGCTCCGGTAGTTTCAAGGACCGCTCCGGCTGTTAGTGACAGCGAGGTTATAAGGGTGTGGGAGGCAGGAAAGTTCTACGCAGATATTCTGAAGGTGGTTAGGTGGACAGTCACGCAGAAGGAAGTAGGTTAGTTGCTGTTTCTTCGTCGGGGCGGGTCCGATGAACATTGTATGTGGGTCAAGGGAGCCAATAAGGCTGAAAAGTTGTCGGCTGCCCTACGAGTCAGAGCGCCGGACTTACGCAGGATATAAAATCTCTAAACGGACCGTTGTGCATGTTAAGGATGTTGATGCACATACAACTGACCGAGAGATTTACGAAGCTGTTATTGGGAACACTGACGGCTTCCGAGTGATGTCCATTCATCCCGCTTATGGAGAAACTAAAAACGTCACGATTATTACAACGTACCGAGCCGCTAAACGTATGACGGAAGGAAGGATCAAAATCGGATGGGTCCATTGTAGGGCGGTCAACCGGGAGGATGAGAACAGATGTTATCGGTGCTGGGCCGTGGGGTAAGTTTCGGTGACCTGTACGGGGACCGACAGGTTACAGCTCTGTTACACCTGTGGACGTCTCGCGGACTGATTCGCAAAAATCACATCGCAGAAGTCATCTTGTAAACTCACATCTACAGACTCTTATCTTGCAGAGTTTCCTCGTGGAACTCATTTCGGAGTAATGATTTTTAACTGCTCTTCACAGGAATATTTATACACCTATCATCTTTACCTGCCGGACCGGACCCAACTCGAAGCGTGAGAACGATCAACCGAGCTCTTTCGTTCCCATGCATTCCTAACCTTCGTCCGGTAACTCTTCTCATAGAAGGACATGTGTTTATTGTGTGTCAGTGAGCAGTATTACAAAAGATGATTGTTAAGCGGACCTTTTACCTTTACAAAAAGGGTTTATTTTAGCCCGTTTCTAGATTCCTTCTATTATTATATTTTCTTCTAATTTCTTAATTGGCAGGAATCCGTTACTCAGATCCGCTATACCAGTCTTGTTACAATATTAATTACATTTGTATAACATTGTAAGAAGATTTATTTACGATACAACTGTACATTAACAGTATATATTTTGTATTACAAAAGTTTATCATCTCAATAACGATATACGTGTAGTTGTATTTTAATTATTCAAATCATTATTATCTCTGAAAAAATTTCATTATACATGTAGGGACGATTCTGAGCCTTTTTTAGTTGCAGCATTCTAAAAATTCGGAATCTAGAAACAAAGTTCATACCGTTGAGTTAGATATAAAATCTTATGCATTTGATAAGAGTAATATACCATATTATCGAACATTTATATAAACAATTAAATCTAATAAAATCTCTATTTCAAAATTAAAGTATTTACGGGGATGAGAAAAGGGGGGGTAAGCCTTTTAATAAGTATTTTTTTTCAACTTGATTTTCTACAAAAACAAACAGCATAAAAAATTCAGGAAAAATAAAAAGTAATTCACAAATACAAAAACGAGTAAATCTTATATTCAAATAGAATTTTAATAGAATTTTTTTATCTTGTTTGTGCAAATTTAATTAGTCGGGTCCTGCCCGTAGCTTCATTCCTTATTCGTAAACTATAGTCACATAGTTGTGAACCATTTTTGGTTCGTTTTGCCTGGAAATATTATTGATTATAATTAATTTAATAACCAAGAAATCGAACCAAGGAACCATTAATGATAAAATTTGACTACTTTATTTATTTTTATTATTTACACACGGAAAGGATTATACATATAATACACATTTCTACCCGAATAATAAAGTAAAGAAATCATTATTACATAACGTAATAATATATCCTACACCATAATTTTGAATGTAATGAAGTAGTATTACATAATAATAAAATGCCCAAATGTTTGTACATCTTATGTCATCATCAATATGAGGTAGATTTTATTTTTCTCTAGCGACGCTATTATTGTTTAATTAAAAAAAAGCTAAGAACGAAGTTGTAATATTTTCCTGGCATTGGTTATTTATTCTTATACAGTGGAAAAAGAATGGTGCGTGAAAAAAGTTACCTAAGATTTCTTTTTTGGGTGGGGATAAATTTATGATGAAATTTTATTGTAAAATTATCATCATACGTTTAAATAAACCAAACATTATTTAAAAAATTGGTATTTTTTAATTTTTTCTGCTCTTTCACGCCAAAATTACCTTCTACGAAATTTTTTTTTATTTTTCTACGTTTACTAAGTTAAATGGAAGAAACTAAAAAAAAATTCCACTGAAAAATGAATTACCAGTAAAAAGTTACCTAAGATTTGTTTTTTTGGGGATTGGGAGTGAATTATGATGAAATTTTATTAAAAGTTTATTATTTAAACTTTTAATAATATTAAAAATTATAATAAAACAAAAAAAGGTTTGAAAAAATAGGTTTTTTCGATTTTTGGGAAAGAGGAAATTTTAAAAAACAGATTTAAAAAAAAAATGTTAAGATAAACATGTACACATTTACTGAGCTTAATATAATAAAGTAGGGTTATGTTTGTAAAGTTTAAAAAACATTGAGTCCTTAGAAACCCCTCCCCCCACTCGCTGGAGATACTGATTAGATAATTTTATCAAGAAGTTGCCCCATATATATGTATACTCGGTACAAAATTTCATCAAAATCGGTTTATCCAGTTAAAAGATATTAAGCTTCAAACACGTACGTACGGACGTACGTATGAATATTACACCCTACTTTTTTTTGGTTTTGCGGTCCCTGGATCATGAACATCAAAAAAAAAGAAATAAAAAACCCATACCCAATTTTTTAACTAATTATCATACTTTCCACCTTGCCAAATAGCTCGACAGCTATGATGCCAGGAAAGTAAAAAAAAAAGTCAGTACAATTCAATTTTAAATTATCTTTTATATTTAATCATTTTTTTTAATTTTTCTAAAAATCAAATAAATTTATTAACCCACCGGGTTGGTCTAGTGGTAAACTTGTCGTCATAAATAAGCTGATTTCGAAGTCGAAGTTCTCAGGTTCAAATCCTAATAAAAGTAGTAAACTTTTAATAATTACTGTAAACTTTTATTCGGATTTGAATACTACATCGTGACTACAGGTGTTCTTTGGTGGTTGGGTTTCAAATAACCACACGTCTCAGGAGTAGTCGACCTGAATTTGTTCAAGACCATATTTACCGGTACAGTTACATTACACTGATAAGTGGTAATGACTTTAATTGTAATATTAACAACCGTAGTTGTTAATATTAAATATTTACTAAAATATGATGTGGTATATGTAATACATAAATCATAAGGAAGAGAAAATGAGCAAAAGAGTATAATAATTGCAAGTAGAAAGTTATGTGGGTTATGTATATGTCTATGTGCGTGTCTGTTTAGAACAAATAATTAGCGTATACATACAATTAAACAAATCATGAAATAAAATAATTATTTTTATTTTTTTTTAGTAATCAAGTTTAAAATATCATAGTATTTGTGTTGCCCGTAACAGTTACAAATCATAACGTATAACGTAATAATTATAATTTCAATTTGCAACTTCTAGTTGCATCAAAATAATTGCTTATATGTCCTGAATTGCAGCGGCAGTGTATAATTATTTTAATATACATTTAAGAGAAACTGATAATTCTGTACCAAATGTTCAAATACAGAGAGAGGAAAAAGCATAACTTTTTCTCTGAATTGCATTTAACTAACTTTTAAATTCTTTTACCCGTGCTCTTTTAGAAAATGCTAAAAAAACATGAGTTTTTCTTGTGTGATTAATTGCCATATAGAAATTCAGCCAAACAGAGAATATAAAAAATAAATATTCTATAAATCTCATCATTTATACAAAAATCTAAAATTCGGTTTTTTTCCCTATGTGAATTTTACCCTTTTATCCTGTTCCTTTCTCCTCCCTCGGAAAATATAGATAAATAGCTACATTAAAGGCGAAAATATGGTGATCTTGTCAAAAATGGGGTATCGGGTATTTTGCAAATCTTTACGTTTTAGGAATCAACAATTTCATCTAGACAAAAAACCATATCTATATAAGTATGTGAAGTACTGTTTTTGGTTTTATATATCTTACTTTGGCCTTATTTTTATTTAGTCAGGTTGAACAAACCGATTTGCTTCAAATTGGGCTCAAATATTTCTATATATGGGGCATTGACCTTATTCATTTTATCTCAAAATTTATTATTATTATTTATTATTATTATTAAAATTTATTATTATTATTAAAATTTATTATTATTTATTATTATCAAAATTTATTATTATTATTATTTATTAATTTATTATTATTTAGGAGGATATCACAAAAAAATCAATTTCTATTTTCTTCAGAGGTATTTCAGGGAAAACTTTAAAGTAAATTTGTTATTAACAATGTATATATAAATAATCACAAAAACGTTTTTCAAAATATCAAACCCCCACCTTTTAAAATTGAAATTATACGTTTCGTTTCTTGTTCTTTTGCTCTATCTCCTTTTGGTTTAGATATTTTTCAACAATTTTTTGAAAGTTCATACTTCATATCAATCCATTATAAACCAGGAACCTAAACTGCAGAATGATTCTATGAAAATTCTTTTTTTTGTTATTTTAACATTAGTTGAAGGGTGTTATTAAATTTAGAAAAAAAATTATTTAAGAAAATTTGTTGCAAGTAAACCAGCTAAGTACTTGGTTGTAGTACTTATCTAACTACTACAAGTACTATAAACAATGTTATTAAGTACTTATATAAACAATATTATCAAATCAGCTCCAATCTTATTCAACTTCATGTGATCCCTTTATCACAGGAACACTTTGATTAAGAAGGTGCTACTTCAAGTTAATGATAGATACATAGAACTGTGATAGACAGCTATGTAGAACTAGCAGTTAATGACGTTAAATGTAACAATTTAGATCTGGAGTAACAGTGCAAGGTAAAAATATGAAGATTCTACGATTTGCTGATGTAATTCTTTGATGATTGTAATTCTAGCTGAGAGTAAAAGAAATTTAAAAGAAACAATGAACGGCACGGATGAAGTCCTATGCAAGAAATACCGCACGAAAATATACAAGAACAAATGAAAGTAATGAAATGTAGTAGAAATAATGTAGATGGACCACTGAATATAAAAATAGGAACATTAAATTAAATGTTAGAAAACATTTTTTGAAAATATATGTTTGGAGCTTAGCTTTATATTAAAGTGAAACTTGGACGATTGGAGTACCTGAGAAGAAAAGATTAGCAGCTTTTGAAATCTGGTGCTATAGAAGAACGTTAAAAATCAGATGGGTGGATATCATGATAAATGTAGAGGTGTTGTGACAAATTGATGAAGAATGAAGCGTTTGGAAAAGTGTAGTTAAATGAAGAGACAGACTTACAGGCCACATATTAAGGCATCCTGGAATAGTCTCTTTAATATTGGAGGAACAGGTAGAAGGGAAAAATTGTGCAAGAAGGCAAAGTTAGGAATATGTAAAACAAATTGTTAGGGATATAAGATGTAACGGGTATAAAAAAGCATAAAGCTTAAAAGCATAAAAAAAACAGATTAAAATCTTGTATCTCATGTTAGGAAACAAAAATTATGTTTATTAGTGTAATTTCTTATATAAATTCGTATATAATAATAACAATAATAATATTAATACAAAAGCAAATATAAAAAGGGAGGTGCAACATTTAAGATAATTATTATTGTGTATGTATAGGTCTATATATATATATTTTTATTAAATTGCTTTTAATTTGAAAAGTAACAGAAATTTAAATGAATAAAACTAAGTAGAGAGAAAATACGGAATTGCGTGATATGAATTCATTACCGAAGGATAATTTCAATTCGAAAATAATTAAGTTAGGAATAAAAAAGAAGTTAATGAAATGTGACGTAAACGAAGATAATTTTAAGTTAAATATTAAAATAAGAAACCGGTAACACAACCAGTATTCGAAAAATGTATCCTACTTAAATAAAAATAAATTATTAAAAGCAAACAATATAAAATTACGTTCGAAAAAACAAGCAGACATTTTTATTTCAATATTTTAACTCTGACAAACGTATTTTAATTAAAAATATGTAATAGATAAAATTATGGTGAAAGCACAATAAATACTTCCTAGAATCGAACCCAATATATATATATATATATATATATATATATATATATATAGAAAAATGTCTGATAATATCAATCATAAATTCACGAATTAGAAAAATCTTTTATTAATTTTTAAAAAATGTAGTGCTTCATCGGAGCCAGAATGGGCTCCTTCTACAGGAGAGTGATATGTAGAATGATGAAATAGAAATAAATGTTAAAAATTAAAGGCTTGGTAACATCAATATAAGGGAAAATAATTCCTTCACAAATTTTTATTAGAATAAAAGATACGAGTAGTTAGTGTATCATACAGTGGAGTATTATCATGCTCATGCATTGACATGATAAAATCCATAAAATAAGTATTGATTGGTTTGCTTGGCATTTCTCCCGCCACCATCCCAATTAGTATCTAGAGTTAATTCTCTAATTTAACTTTCGTTATATAAATTTTATCATTAAAAAAAATATATTTTTACACAAGGGGCAATCAATTTTGGACACCTAATAATCACATTCCCAGGCGCCGCCCGCCAGGAGGGCCTAGCTGCGGACTCTTACAGATTATACATGTACAGCTAGCTGCCTTTGTCACTGGAATGAATTTTAAGTTGATTTTACAGAAAGTACCTCCCCTCCGATCCTGTTATTATGCCAAAAACATAACACAAACAAGTTAGTCTCGCGACTCCTGGCCTAAGACAACTTGTGTCTCCCGCACACAAGCGAAGGGAAGTCGAAGTGCTTCCGATGATGGCATGTAGGAACCTGATTATATGAGAAGGCGTGTTGTAGGGAAGGGCATGCGAAATGCATGCCTGGAACCTAGTACGTTACGGCTGATGAAGGGTAGCTCTCCCGTTGAGGGGAAATTAGTTATAGAAGCAATTTTTGGGTTGTTCTCAAGATCTAAGGGAGTCCTTGGGCCTCTGAAGGGGAGGTTTTAAATTTTTTTTTCGTTTATTTTCATTCACATTTACAAGTATACACCAACACAGGGTTGTGAGACGGGCGAGTATCCGTTCAAAACATGGAAAAATACAATAACATACACAAGTAGGAATTCACACGTAGGGGTTTGCCTGTCAAATGAATGTAGATATCAGGTATTATTAGCAGGAAGGAGTGGACGTATCCCTCACAATAATATTAATTTACGTTTTATTTCAAGAAACAAAATTACAAAAACAAAACATTTTTAAAGAAAATAACAAAATCTGCACTAAAGTATTAATTGCATTTACAACGATAACTTGAAAAATAAATGATTTTGATTACTATTATTAAAGAATAAATAAATAAATAAATAAAATATGTAAAAATATTTAAACAAAATAAATCTATAATAAACTTGAGATAAAATTATTTCTTATTCATTAGATGCAATAAAAAGCCGAACAAAAAAAATTATCTCCATTTATTCAAATGTTTTATTTATTACTATAAACAATTACTCATGTGAAATACATGGTTGATATAGGAAAATATTTACGAATAGAGTAGCATAATGTGTATTACAAGTACCTTCCTCTAAAAGCCAAGCTTATATTATTTTCGTCTGGCTCACTCTACAAATAAATATAGTACGAGGAAATTTTTTAAAAAATGCCAGAACTGATCAAATTTGACTAATACCTTAAGAACTATCATGAAAGATACCTACGCATGTAATATTGCACTAGGCTTCGTGTAAATAACAAACATCATTTTAAACAGTATGTACGAGAGTCAAATATAAACCTAATTTACCCCCCTCAAGTTCAACGCGAACTTTATCTTCAAGGCTCGTATATAAGCATGAGGGAGCTGGCGCAAAGGGAGATGTAAGAAGAGGCTGAAGATTCCAGCAGCCTCAGCTTCCGGATTTCTGATCAGGAGCGTCTTGTCAGAGCAAAATGTTATTACCGATAATTATCTCGAGAATGAGGGCTCAAATCTCTGAAATTTTTACTAAACTTCTTGCGTAGTTTGAGGATATGACTTCATGTACCGAATTCTACTGAGTCTTAACTGAGTCAGAGGATTTAAAGAAGGGCTAGAAGCTCTAGAAAATGATTCGCAATAGGCGTTTAAGGTCAAGTGTGATAAATGACAAAATCGATCGAACTGTGTGACCTTATTGAAGATGATCGGAATTGTACGATTGATGAAATTACTTCGGAAATGAAAGCGCCCATTCCATTATCACAAAGCACTTAGAGTTCCACAAAGTCTGTGACAGGTAGGTTTCAAGATTTGAAATGGTAAGATATGGGTAATTATTACACTCCCGAGTCGAAATCGGCTCGCATAGTTTTATAGGAATGGAGAGCCTTGCATCGTAAAGGCGAAAACGCATTCGTTAACTTAAATTCCTCATGATTATATTTTTGAACCAGAAGGCCTATTGCACGTCTTGTTTTCCACAACCGTTGCACTATAAATGGTTCGTACTAGTTCCGGCTCTCGGGTTTCTGTAAGCCATCTACAGAAACAAAAGCACCGTCAGGCGATCGATCAGAGATGTGATTCTTCATCACGACATCGCCGGGCTTCATGTAGCCGTTAGCAATCGGGATAAGCTGGACGAAAATTAGTGATGAACCTTAAAACATCGCCCGTACGATCCAGATCCTCCTATGATTAGTGTTTGTTTGGGTTATTGAAAGAAGCACTGAGAGGACATCGATTCCGGAACAACACGGAATAGAAGAGTTCGTGCGCAGTTGTATGGTGTATAATGTTTTTCACTATTCTGAGAGCAAAATACAGTTTTTTTTATTATTTATATTTCTCATAATATTCCCTCAAAAAGTGAGTATTTTTTTTGTTTAAAATTTTACATAGTTCTTTCAAAGATAAGTTATCTGAAATTTAAGTGTTATTCTCTCTCTCTCTCTCTCTCTCTCTCTCTCTCTCTCTCTCTCTCTCTCACTCTCTCTCTCTCTCTCCGTGTGTGTGTGTGTGTGTGTGTGTGTGTGCGTGCGTGTGTGTGTGTGTGTGTGCGCGCGCGCGCGTGTGTGTGTGTGTGTGTGTGTGTGTGTGTGTGTGTGTGTGTGTGAAAGTGTGGATTAATTGCCTGTAATACATTATGAATTCGTGCCGTGTATAGATTAAAATTAATAAACACATTTCTTAAGGGAATTATTTTATCTAAAGGGAGAAGTCCTAAGATATAAGATGAAAATAGAGAGTAACGAACAAAGCAATTATGTTTAATAACACAAATAGACAAAAAAAAAATTTTAATGTTTCTCTAAGTGTGATACTATTTCTTGAATTGCTTTTTTGCGTACATTACAGATCTGTAAATTCAAATTTTCTATCCCCCACAGTTTTACATAAATTACGATTCAAAAAAAATTTTTTTCTTTTTTTGCTCAATAGCAATTATAATTACAATCGGCTCTCCTGCGGAGCCATAAGTAAGTTTTCTGACAAAAGCATGTGATAAGGAGGTCCTTAAGGAACCCCCAAAGTAAATAATACACAATAAATAGTTGAAAGTAAACTTAAAGTCCAATATGAAATTTCAAGCTCAGTCATAAATCACAAACCATTAATTTCAGCATCATATAGTCCACAAAACAAACATTAATACCAAATAAAAAAAAAAAGAAAGAGAAGTAACAGGACCTTCTTATTGCGTCAGGAATCTTACTTGTAGCTCAGCAGAAGAGCCGATTTTTAAAAAAATAAAATATAAACATTTTTAGAAAAATGTTTCTTAAAATTTATTCCCCACCTAAAAAAAAAAAAATATATATATATAGATCCTGTTTTAGGATTTTTGGCTCTAATTTTTTAATTTTCATTATTAATAGTCGGGAAAATCATGTAAAACTGCCAGCGCTTTTTAAATAATAAGTAAACTTAAGTACTATATAAAAATAACCAATAAAGCGTAATATTTATAAAAGTAAAGAATATATGTATTTGGATATCAGTTTTATACTGTATTACGAGAAACCTCATGTGTAGATAAACGATATGTTTTAGATAGATTTCATAGAAAGCTTTCTTATGAAATCTTCCTATTGTAACGAGTACCATGATTCGACTTCCGGAAAATTTGGACGTCTTCGCGTTTCACATCCCCCAGACCGCAAAACCACCGTCATTTCAAAAGTTTATATATATATATATAAATATAAACACACACACACACACATACATATATATATATATTTCACTTTCTTCTGGACACGATAACTGCCGTAATTTTTCGCCAATCACATTCAAATTGATACATAAAATATAACGATCCAAAATCTCGGTCGAGTTTGTTAATGGGCAAAATCGTATCATGGAGGTGGAAACGAGGGGCTTTTTCGAAAAAACAAAATATCGATATAACTTTCTTATTAAGTAAAATATCGAATTCGTTTAAAGTTCCTACTACTCTTTGGATAAGGGCCTAAAACTTATCCAAGTAGAGGTTTTTGATATCACCAACTGTTGGCTCAGGGGTGGAAAAAATTGGGTTTCGAAGACAAAAAAATCATACGTCCCTTAATAGGCACAGGATCGAATCGGTTTAAAGTGGTCGTTAGTCCTGTAAATATTACCTAAAACTTTTGTCTGAAACAATTTTTGATATGACCAACCCTTATGGCAAGGAATAACCAAAATGTTGCTGGAATTGTAAGATGGAGCTTGTCGTATGCTAAACATGTAAAACTTCTTTTCACATGCAACCATTGTCATATTGAGTAAATTTGAAGTTTTTCTTAGCTTCAAGGTAGAAATATTTCTTTATCCCCTACTTAGCACCGATGAAATCTACCTCCGCCTTCCGTCGAACCGAAAGGAATTTTTTTTGTTTTTCTTTATCATATCGTCTACCATTATTACGCATTAGATAGAATTAGGAAACTATTTTCTATATTTTTATTTTTGTTTGGAATTAAAGTTATATTTTGAAACCTGGGATACTGAAAATAATATGCAGATATTACTGTAATATTTTATTACCACACTGATATTTTAATTGATTTTGAAAGATTTCTGGGTGTTATCCATACACATTTTGCTTTTTTCATTTATTTACAACCTTTATTTTTGTATCTGTTTAGCCTCCGGAATCAAGTAAGGTATTACTTCAGAGGATGAATGAGGATGATATGTATGAGTGTAAATGAATTGTAGTCTTGTACAGTCTTACGTCGACAATTTCTTAGATGTGTGGTTAATTGAAACCCAACCAGCCAAGAAATACGGCATCCACGATCTAGTTAGTATTCAAATCCGTATAAAAGCCTTTACTAGGATTTGAACCTTCGAACTCTCGACTTCGAAATCAGCTGATTTGCGAAGATGCGTTTACCACTAGACCGATCCGATGAGTCATTCATTTACAACTTAATCTTCATCAAATGCACTGACTTAATCCATTAAATTTATTCCAAATAACAGGAATGGAAAACAATTTTCGTAGTTATCATTTTTTAGTAATGGTTTGTAATGATGTAAAACTTTATATTACTTAATGTACTTTCAAGAAAATTTTGCATTAATTTACCCTAAATGTAAAAATTAAGTTTAAATCGAATGGAAATATATATGAATGTATGTATATTAATCTAAGGAAAATGATGATCATAAGCAATTCTACTGGACGTTGCTTCTCTGCATGAATTTTCCTTTTTTTTTCTTTTTTTTATCAATAACATTTTAGAGTAATATAAATCAGGCTTTAAAAATATAAATACATTTTATGTTAAATATATTTTAACAAATATACTGAAATTATAATTCCATTTAATACTTAAAGTTTAACTTAAATTTATTTTATTTATTTTTTCGGCGTTAAAATTAAATGTTGGTAATTTATTGGTAGTTTTTTATTTTTTTTGACACTGACTTCAAAGTATTGAAAATTTAAAGAAAAATAAAAAAATAAAATGTTTAAGCCTAAACTTATTTCATATGCTAGTTTTCGTACTGTTTCAACCAATTTCTAATATAAATAAAGCTCTTTATATAAGTTAGCTACATTGCAGAGTTAGTTATATTGTAGAGCTTCCTTCAGTAAACCGCTGATCTAAATATTTTTAATAGACTTCATAAAATATAGTAAACTAACCGGGCAGAGCTCGCTTCGCTCGCCTTCACCATCTAGCCAGTTAAAATAGCCAATAAATTTGTTTCCCAAAATCTATAGTCATACAAAATCCGTCCAGGGACCTCTAAAGAACTTGAAATAAGAAATAAAGAATCAATTAATGTGTTGTCAGATTTTGTGGAAATTCGGATTGAAAAAATATGTATTAACTAACATTCCTTCGCACCTTCACCCGCACTACATTTTTTATTTGCGTTTCCCGTCGGGATCACGGAATGCTTAACCGGTCAGGGCTCACTTCTCGTTTAGCCGTGAATTCTGCCCCTTCGATCCTCCTGTATAAAACTCATAATTATGAGAATAATGATAAATAAAAATTAAAGCTTGTTCAATTATAAAAAGTTTCATCATATTGTAATTTCTTCAGAGCAACAGTTTTATGAGTACAGGACCCGAAACTTTGAGTAATCAGAAGAATGCGGATTTCAAAATAGTCGACCTCAACATTCATTTTGACCATCCCTGAATCCATTTTGATTAGTTTCGGCGTGACATCTGTACGTACGTATGCATATAATATATACGTACGTACGTGTGTATCTCGCATAACTCAAAAAAGATTAGCCGTAGAATGTTGAAATTATAGATTTAGGACTGTTGTAATGTCTAATTGTGCACCTCCCTTTTTGATTGCAATCGACTGAACTAAAAGTGTCCAAAAAAAATCCAAAATCCAAAGAATATGGATTTTAGACTTTTCCTTAACTGCAGTAATAAGCCCTCATTGAGAGCTTTTTAACGATATATCATAAGTGGTACTTATTTTCATTGGTTCCAGAGTTACAGCGAAATGACATTTTAATTAATGAAATATTTGGATCTTAGATATGGAAGGCACATCGTTTCGAATCAGACTTCATATAATTTTTTTAAACCGTTTTCTTTTTTATTTAAATATATTGATTTATTAATAATGATTAACCTCTGATTGTAAAAAAATTTACGATAAATAATAATTATTCTACAATAGCAATAAAAAAAAAGAAAAAATATCAGACATTATTAATGAAATAAAATTTTATGTACTTTTCATTTAAAAAAAAAATGTGTATATGTAATTTAATAAGCGCACAAGGAAGTGATGTGGTGTTCACATCAGATTTTTATTAAGAATATAAAATACATTAATATTAATGATTTCATAAGAATGAACATGTACGTAAGGGTTCGCAAACATCAATAATTTACAATAAATAAAAACGTATAAATTCATAGCGTTTAGAATAATAATAATAATAAAATATAGTTACATTTATTTCTGGGTCATTTAGCTAACGATTACCGTTATTTTAAAAAGTAAAAGATAATATCCGTACAGTTAAAGCTTTTTGTTATCTTTTACTAGCATTATGCGGGTTTAACTTAATTTCACTGAAAACATTTAAAAAATAAAGAATAAATTACGAAGAAAAAATTTCTATAAATGAAAGAACTAATGTAAACCTGGAATGGGTTCAATATAAAATTAAGAACAGTTCGGCCAAATTCTTCAAAATCTTGAATCCTTCTTCGTAAAAGAAATTCTCAAAATATGGGTTTTGTGCAAGTTAAATTATTTAATAGTTATTAATTTAATCGATCAACAAATCTTATAATTTAACTGATTTTTAATAGCAGACGTATTATTATTGTAGATATTATTTTACTGAACATAGTATATTCTGTAACCTCTATTCCTTGTGTGTAAGCATGATACAAACTTAAGAGCGGACAAAGTAATACATGCATTAAAAGCAAACTAATAAGCTAAAGACAAGTTTCAGGTAAAAGCTGTTCAAGTATCCGAATATAGGCCTGAGAATTAAAAAGAAATTATTAAAAATATTTGAATGGATAATAGCGCTTAATAAGAGTAAAACAAAGATAATAATGAAAGATATAAAAAAATATATATTTATAAATGGTTTTTTAATGGAGAATGTTGAAATTATATAGATTGGAAGTCCTCATAATAAGACATCTAGGGTTAGTTAATCCAGTATTAGAGGAAACATAGAAGATAAAAAAAAGCTGTGGAGAAAATTATTGGAATATATGAAACAAATTATTGAAGAAGTATGATATAGCAATCAGTTTTAACGAGTTGAAAGGTTAGAGCAGATAACAAAAAAGAAAGAGAATGGCATCAAATCAATGAAGTGACTGATGGCTCAAAACCGAAATATACTTGAATACATTAAAAACCTGTTAAATCGTACTAGTTCAAAATCAACATAAAAAATGAATGAAAATATAAAAATAACTAATAAGAGAGTAAAACTTATAAAATAAAAAATTATTAAAACCCAAAATTGTAGTGCGCCGTGAACATGAAAATAAAACGGATTTAAAAATTAAAATCTGATGTGGACACTACATCAGTTCCTTGTACGTCTATTAAATTACATAACCAATTTTTTTAAAATTAAAAGTACATAAAATTGGAAGTTTGATTCGAATCGATATGCCTTCCCTGGTAAGATCCAAATAATTCATTAATTAAAATTTTATTTGGCTATAACTCTAGAACTAATGAAAATAAGTACCACTTATGATAAATCGTTGAAAAGTTCTCAATGACTGCTTATTACTGCAGTTAAGAAAAAGTTCAAAATCCAAATGTTTTTGGATTTTTGGCTTTTTAGGACACTTTTGGCTCAGTCGATTGCAATAAAAAAGGGAGGTACACAACTAGATGTTACGACAGTCCTTAATCTAAAATTTCAACTTTCTTCAGCTAATCGTTTTTGAGTTATGTGAGATACATACGTACCTACGTACATATATGTACGCCGAAACTAGTCAAAATGGATTCAGGGATGGTCAAAACTAATATTTCCGTTGAAATCTGAAAATCGAAATCTTTCGCGATTATAATACTTCCCCTTGTAGGAAAAAATGACTCTTCTCAATAAATATCCAAGTACTATATTTTATTTCAGATTGATCGACGTTGAAAATAAATAAACCCGATTGTCGTAAGATTAATTATTCTAATTTTATTATACATAATAGTAATATCATATCTTTTCCGATAACAATGAAACTTAATAACTATTAACAAATATTTAGTGTAAACTTATTTCATTCTCTAATAATTTACTTGGTTAACCTACACCATTCCGTCTAACAAATTTATCTATAAAAAACTAAAGAAAAAAGCTTCCTATTCTTGTTTAAATAATTTTTTAATTACTTGATTTACAACCTCGTAAAACATTAAAAACTACTAATTTTTCTTCATTGTCTTAACCCAACTTGGGTGTTTTGAACCAATAATTCTCTTAATTATTAATATTTTTCAAATCATAATTAAAACGATAAATAAGTGATGGATATGATTACGAATGATTTTTTGTTCTTTTCTATTCGGCAGTTCCTTACATAAATTTGTATTTTTTGTACTGTCCTGTTATAATGTTTCCCTTCGTTTATTCTCGAGTGTTCGAATTGAATACTTAAAATGACTATTATTGTTATTTATTAGAATAAATATCCATGATTATTTATTTATTTTGTGTGTTTGTGTTGCGAACGTACCCGCGTTGAAATTTGTGTTAACAATGGATGAAAGCTCAAAGAAAAATTTTACAATTAATTATTTTAAAATAAAATTTTACTTACAATTTTTTATATGTAAATAATATTGTTTAAAATACATTACCTTCAATTTTAAATCGCAGAATCACATATTATGTTTAATTACAAGAAGTAAAAGATCAAAAATCTTTGTCAAAGACAATTTAGGAAATATATTGTAATGGTACGTAAAACTGTTTTACGTATTTTAACTAATATAGTGGTAATTAAAATTTATTTTTAATAAGCCTGTTAAGAAACCAATAGAGATAAATATTTCGATAATGAACTACAAACAAAAACAAGGATTTTAAGGTAATTTTTATAATTAATCCGAATTATCAATTATCCGTATTACGTGCATTCCGATCAAATCCAGATAATCAGGTTTCTTCTATTGCATACTCTTGAGTATGACTTCACTGTGTTAGCCATTTGGTGTTTAATATTTTTAACTTCTATAATCTACGTTAGAAAAAAAAAGAATGAAACTAAATTTAGAGAATGGAATTAATACGAACGAATATTTACTCACTGAAAATGCAAATTTTCCATAAATCCATTTACAAAAATAATTTTTTTAAAGCCTGAAAAGCTAATATTTAAAAACTTGATTTTTATTTTTTAATATGCACTAAATCATGGTTATTTGACCCTTTTTTACTGGTTCTTAAACAAATCGGTTCTAAGTGAAACTAATTAAACTAATTGGTCTTCAAGCTAATCAGTTTCAATTGGATCTCAAATTAATCGGACGATTAGTTCCATTTTTTTTTTCAATACGAGTACTATAAACTTTCGTCGGTATTTTTAATAAAAAAAACCTTTTTAAAAATTAAATTCAAAAATAAAATATCAGTAGATTACAATGTTATTTAAAATAACAAAGTTGTAGGAAATCTTAAGGCAATCCGGTGTCAAGTTGAACGTACAGACGACATATGAGATGAGTATATCATTCATTCTTCCCACGACATCAAACTACTTTCCCTGGTATATCAATTTACATATGTTTTCACAATCTATGACGACATAACGTAATCACATTTATATATGGTTTTTTCATGAATTTCTAAGATACCGAATACATCAGAAATCAATCCTTTTTTTGCAATAACTGTCTATTATGCTAATAAATAAAATTATTCACATATTTCAAGATAAAAGTGTACATATAATACATATTTATGTGTACACTTCTTAGTCATCTTTAAAAAAAATCAATCCGCAAGCATTGCCAGAAGACTTATAGTTTTATTAGTGTTGGTGTAAAACGTGACACTATAAATATCAAATAAGATTATTTTGTCAGACATTTAAAAAATAAATGAAATTTTGTTTATCAGCATTTGTTAACATATCATGGTTGGAAATATAAACATAGTTATCTATTTTCTACGCTCTTTATTGAAAGAAATTGTTTCTAGAATATAAATTTTTAAGTTTTGGTATAAAATTTCTATTCTTATATGAAAAAAAGTAGTAATTAAAAAAATAATCTTAATTTTATTGACTGCCATCTTGAAATAATTGTATTTTTATATATTATGAAAAAGCTAACTTTTTATTTGAGATTTTTACTTATCAATTAAGGCCACCATAATATACGTGAATATAAATAGAGGAACATATTTAAATTTTATTATTGCAATAATCTAAAATCGATTGTTAAATTTTACTAATATCTGTTGTTAACAAAATTCATTATAGCAAAACAAAGTGCTATAAGTTATTTTCCCAAAATACTGTAAACTTTAAATAATACAACTTTAAAATAGAATTATTGATCACACAAACATATATAAAGATACAACAAATTATATATACAACAATCATAAAATTAGAAATCACAATTTATTATAAGCCCTGATTATATCAGGGCTAGTTTCAACAAAAACCTAAGAATAAGATTTATTTTCCTGTGTTATCGATGTATTTTTGCCGTTAGGGCTCAATTAACTGTACTAACTCAGGAATGATACGGCACAAATTAAAAAAGTCTTGTGCCAAGTTTAAAACCTCCTTTAAAATTGTTACGAGATAGAATGATTTCGAGGTCATCAAGTGGAATTTAGTTCTTTGAATATAAGAAGATTATGCTTATTTCGTACTAAAATTAAAATAATCGTGAGCTACAAGTAATATAATTAATCGATTATTAGGGCGGTGGACGCACCGCCTTATCGCGGATATAGAGTCGTGAGCCGGTCGGGGGTTTGGTGGGCTGAACTACTGGTTCACGCAATTCCTAACCGGCCATGGTGATTTCCGCGCCAATCTGTGTGGTAGGAGGAGGGCGGATGACTCCTACTGTCCTTACTGTGGCGACCCGGATACCCTGAAACACGTGGTGTTCTGGTACCTGCAGTGGGAAGAATACCGCCTAGCTTGTTCGGGGATTACCGGACCGCTCAGTGTGGAGAACATCATCGATGCCATGTTGCGGAGCTACTAGAATTTTGATACCATCACAGGATTCGTGACGAGAGTTCTTCAGAAGAAGGATCGGGGGCTCAGGAATTATGGAAAGCCCTTTGGCGAGCTGCCGTTCACTCGTGCTTGCACGGGTGGGCGGTAGCGATGAGGCACAGGGACTCTCGAACCCCCGAGCGAAAATGACCGAGTCCCGGCGGACTCGGTCATTTTCAGTCGGTCATGCTCCACTCGGGGTGTCCCCGTTAGAGGCGGTGGCCTCTAAAGACCCGAGTCCCGGCTCCCAGGGACGACATAGTCTGGCCTGGTGGATCCTACTCTGGGGTTTAAGGCAGGAGCAAAGTAAGATCCGACCGGCGGGCCGACTTGTCACGCCGGATGTTAAGCCGGTAGACGGGAAGTCTGTAGGTCCGGCCCAGGGGAGGAGGGGGAAAAATTAATCGATTATTGTAATTGATTTTAGAAGATTTAGCTTGTTGAATAACATGACTGTTTTAACGATACCTAAGTATTTTTACAGGTCACAAGAAATTATTGGTTGCTAACCGTCGAGGAAGTTTTATTCATAAATGTTTAAAAAGTGTAGTTAACGAGAAAAGTAAAAATGGATTGCCGGATCGTCGATTGTCTGCTGCGCATTTATGTGTTTACGGTTTCTAAATTGACGACTAAAACTTCGACTATTTCTATTTGTTATTAAACAGGTTGATTCACGAATAATGTAAAAAACTTCAGGACATGTTCTACTGGTAAAAATAAAGAAGAAACTTCATACATAAATATAGGTTTAGAAACGCTTCGTTAGTGAGTGTAGACTGGCGAAAGATTTCATCTTGACTTCCTAGCCTTCGGTAAATACAGCCAGACTGTAATTCTTGGGACCCAGATTAAGGATTAAATTTAGTGATTTTATAGGAAATGTAAGTTCATGAATTGAAAGAATTGATACCAGAAGTTGATTTTTAGTAGCTTTTAGAAATATATGGGGTAAAAGACAAAAAAAAGGAGTAAAAAAAACTCGGTATTTTAAGTTTGGCGAAAAATAAGTTCGTTAAATCGATAATAAACACATAAAAGTTTTAAATAAATTTTATAGAAAATTTGATTTTGAGTAAAATGGATTGAATAAAGTCAACAAAACACAGAAACTAAAATACAATCGTAAGAATTTTGAAGTTTATTAAAAACAAAACATATCAAAATGTTGCAGATTTTAACTAGGTATTAAACGAAACAAAATTTTCAATATTACAAAACAAAAGAATTAAATATTTTAGAAAAATAAACAAACAAAATTTAAAAAGAGATGAAAAAACAAATATAACAACACATTAATAGCTAATTAAAAAATAATTTTAGAGCTCGAGAAACCTCCATCCCCGAGCAACAGAAGAGACCAAGTCATCTTAACTCGACTAAGGATTGGACACCCAGGCTTACCCACGGTCACCTACCTGGCTTTCCTCAGAAGATCTGTGAGGCTCGCAAGGTCAAATGGTCCATGTACCACCTTCTCGTTGATTGCCCAATCTTTGGAACCATCCGACAGAACTTAGACCTAGGTTTGGATATGAAATTTCTATTTAACCAGAACGAAGGTATAAAACATCTGTTGCGGTTCCTCTCCTACAGTGGAATGAAGAATATGATTTAGTGATTTTTGTCTGATTTATGTATTTTATTTTATATTTATTGTTGTCATTTGTCTATGCTTGTTATTCATTGTTCCTATTTCTTTATTGTTTATTTTCGTTGTTTTATGTAACACTACATGATAGTGTTACTTTAATCGCTGATGACTGTAATTGTTGATGCGTCTATAAAAAAAAAATGAATAAATTTGTTTAATTAGCTTTAAAATAAATTTTTTAATTTGTTCCTGCACCAATAGAACATGTCCTTAAAGTTTACGTTCTTCGTGATTCATTCTGTATATGTAAATTTTTTGTATTAATTTTTTTAAACTACAGTATATGCAAATAAATATAGTACAATAAATTGAATACTTGTAAAATAGTATGAATAAAAAGTATCCGCCAGACGGTAACAGTGAGTGCGTAGGCTAACAGACAATGCTCTTACAGCTTTATCACACAATATTTTATGAAAAATCTTTAACAAATGTCGTCCCGCTTAATAGATAGGATCCTTATTGCAAGATTTCATAAAATTTGGACAAAATAGTTTGTATAAATATATAAAGGGAAAATCGTAAAAGTCGATTTAAAACATGACTGCTTGATCGATTATTAACAAAAAGTAACAACGAAAATATATTCATTGTTTATTAGAATTTAAGTATTAATAAACTTATCTCTCTTGGTAGGAATTTCTAAAACTGCAAAATTCAATAAGTAATAAGCTTCGATAAATCTGGACTGGGTTGTAAAATGTGTTATTTTTATTTGTCTTGTCTTCATCAATGGTGGGTGATGCAGAATGTTTTTGGACGTTAAAGTAATATTACTCATGGTTTGTTTTCTGGATTGTTTATAACATTCTCCCTTGATATGATTTACAATATTTAATTTTTCAGTATCGAATTATCTGATATTGTTTTACTTTTGATCATTCTTTTTTTATTATTTATATTTTTTTTATATAATGTTCCATTTTTTGCACGTTGATTTAGTTTATTCCATGAATGCTTAAATTACGACTTTACAGGTGTCACCAGAAAAATATAATTTTCATTAGTTCAAGTTCACTACAACATATTTATTTTTAACATTATTGTCGTAATTATCATGATATTTTTAATGTAATTGGCAATAATTAAATAAAATTTAAATATTGCAAAAATTTTGTTCCAATTAAGATTTCTTTTTAAAAATTATTTTAGGGCTGTTATATTATGAGCACTTTTCACAAAAATACCGAGGAAATCAGACAAATTAACATGAATTACACCTTTTCTAAGAATGGAAATAAGAATTAAAAAAAGACTGACAGTATCGAATGAAATATTCGTACTATAAGTGGAAGCGATTCCATTAAATTAGAATTCAGTAGGATAATGGATATTATTAAGATTAAATTACAGATTGAATGAATCTTATACCATTCAATTACTGGCTGAATACGATATTACTGACAAGCATTAAACTGTTGTACAAACAGATAGATAAACTAAGATGAACAAATTAATTTAAACTATCTCTAATATCCATGTAATTCATTAAATTGTTAAGCTTAAATTATCACGGTAGACTATACGTGTTTTTAACCAAAAAGTATTGATGGTACAGCGCTTTGTTCGATAGAAGTCGTTTTAGCTATAAAATGTATTAAAGCAAAAAGAAATCTTTTAAACGAATCAAATGAAGCTTGACCGGTTTTAAATGTGCAGTTATTCTAAATCAAACTGTTCAGTTACAATCTTTATTCTATACTTTATTATAAGAGAATGAGGAAAAACTATTTTGGAATGTACTACAAAAAAAATTAATTTTCTTAATACAAAAAAAAAAAAATCAATATAATCATTTACCAGATCTATATTTAGGATTCGAAATGTTAAGAAAATAGGTCATAAAACAATATTTTACAGTTTAAAAAATTGTACCCTAAAATTTTCCAATGATTTAAAAATTATAAGGTAAATTCATTGATGTGTAAAAAAATATGTGAAATCGTTTTGGTCTAATTAAATATCACATAGTCTTTTTACCTTAATAATAGTATTTTTTATCGTATTTTTACGAAAAAATATGATACGGTTGAACATAATAAGCTATACTAGGTTGGTACTCTAAATTTACCTTTAAATTTTGTGTGTGCGGGCGCGCGTGTGTAAAGAAATTAATATCCTTGATATTAAAATAAACATATATATATTTTTAACTCTTAAATTAATAAACCATTTAAAACGAGTTTATAGAATCGAGGAGGTTCGCAATTCGAGCCTTTTGTATTTTTTACCGACTTTTCAAAAGAAAACTACGGTGTTACTATCGGTCGTACGGTGGATGGGGAGGGGTGATTTTTTTCCCCAAGACTACTGAGGATGATCCAGCAGTTACACAGTGCACATCCTCAGTGGTTGCCTGGCCTCTAATCTTCCGGGATCCCACAGGATCAAGTGATGCCGTGCCCTGCGGGTGTCGCTGGGCACGGCCTAGGGGCAGGTGCCCCTAGGCCGGGACTAGGTCTTTTCTTTGTGCCAAGCCTCAAACCCCCTCCAAGGAGGGGATCTAGCCGCGTCCCGGTCTTTTCAATTTTACCCGAACTCAAGGGGTCGCCGGTCAATCATCGAGAGCGGCCCACCTCAGCGAATCGCCCTCTCATGAGCAGGGCTGTCCTTGTATTTCCCTACCACCAGTATCTGTCCCCATCCCTTTCCCTAGCGTCTCTCTCCTTGATTTGTATTATTCTGGTTACCATAGAGGCTACGTTATCCCACTCATGTTTTCCTTTTAGCATGTACTGCAGCGTGTTTTCCGGATGTAATTGAATTATCCCAAATGAGTGCCTAATCTCGTCCAGTCTATTACATCTGTATATAGAGTCCTCTATCGAGTCAATTTCGTTACAGTATCGGCAGTCTGGGGTCATCCGCCTACCAAAACAATAGAGGTAGGTCCCAAACTCACTGTATCCAGTTAACAGTTGTGTGAGGAGTTGGAAGCCCACCTCTCCGTACCTCCTGTTTATCCCTCCAGTGTCTGATATTTCCCACGGTGAGGGAGGGTGAAATTTAAGTTTCATTACGTTTTGAGGTATGAGGAATATGAAAATACTATTCGCTTAATATGTAACTTCCTTAAATATATAAACAGATATACATAGGATTTGTATAAAATGTGTGGCTCGAAAATTTCCAAAACTATTAGAAAAAATTCATTGGAATTTAGATATGCTGTAGTAGTGTGAATGAAGTTGTGCATATGAAAAATTGATTAAGATTGTTTGAGTCGTTATTCAGTTACACTCAATTACAATATAAAGTCACAAGTATAAGGTTTACAAGTTATAATTTAAGGTCAACAACGTAACCTCAATATGAGGTTATGTTGTCTTTTGTTGACCTTCTTTTTCTGTTTAGCCTTCGGAACCACCAGAAGGTATTACTTCAGAAGATGAATGAGGATGATATGTAAATGAACTGTAGTCTTGTGCAGTCTCAGGTCGACCTTTCCTGAAATGTGTGTTAAATTGAAACCCAGTTGAAAGTAACTGCCTTTACTAGGTCCTAGTAAAATCAGTTAATTTTACACGGATTTGAATACTAGATCGTGGATGCCGGTGTTCTTTGGTGGTTGAGTTTCAATTAGCCACACATATCAGGAAAGGTTGCTCTGAGACTGTACAAGGCCACAGTTCATTTACATATCATCCTCATTCATCGTCTGAAGTAGTACATTACGGTGGTTTCGGAGGCTAAACAGAAAAAGATGGTCAACAATAGACAACATAACCTTAAATTGAGGTTATGTTTACTTTGTATTGGTGTTTTTTGATATGCAATTATACAGCGAATCAGAGTGGTGAGTGAGTTTAAATTTGATGCTTGTGTGTAAGGTTTACTCGTTATTATTGATTATTTCATGATATTAAGGGTAAAATAATTTAATTATCTTATAAACAGAAAATATATTTTAATTTTATATAAAAGAAAAAAATTATGCATCTTTTAGTATTCTCATTTAATTTATGTTTTTATATTTCTTGCGCAAAAAACAATACAAAATAAAATAACGAAAAGTCGGTTTTCATGTACTAAATTAGCCATCATTACATGTATAATTTGTTATTTCAACAACTGCCCAATATATAAATTGGTATCAATATGAAATTATAGCTGTGGTTTAAATTACTTTGATATTTTCAAGATGATAATTTCGTATTTTAACATTTTTTATTTAGATTGTATATCTGCTTATACCATGTTTTATTCTCTTTTCATTATTTAACTTCTATGTCTGTACGCTAAAAGCTTTTTTTATAAACACTTTACGTAAATATAACAATTAATTTTTTCCGGGAAGTACGAAAAACTAAAGTTTTCAAAACGTATTTATTTCATATTTCGTTCTATTAATCGAAAACAGCTAGAATGTGACAAAACTAATTGTTTTAGTTTCTTTTGTACCTCCAAATCAAATTAGAGGCACAAAGAGAAACATTAAATCATTTATAGAGACACAGAACTGGAAAAAGTGTTCGCAGAAGATATACAGCTATAATCTTTTGGGATATTTTATGTAAACACATTAATAATTAAAATAATTTCTTACGAACAGCTTATTATACGAAAAAGTGATTAAACCGTTTTTAGCTTATTACACAAATCTTCAGGAGTATATGAAATTTAAAAATAATTGATGTAAAATCAAAGTAAACGTTTGTATTTGTTTTGTGAGAATACTTTAAATAAATGTTTTTTGCTTAAATAATTAGATACAAACTATTTAAACAAACACATTTCCTTAAAATATTCTGACAAAAAACCCAATGATTATTCCTGATGATGATCGCGATCAGTAGTTATTTTATTGCAGTTTGTAAAATAGAAAGTGCTTTTAATTTTCATAAATGTTTTTCAGAAAATATTTAGCTCTTATTTAGTGTGTTTCTAAGACAACTGTAGTGTGAATTTTAATTTAAGTCTAATTTCTTAGCAACACAGACTAATAATATATTTTTAAATCTTCTCAATATTGTTTTTTTAAATAATTTTTTCCCTGGAGCTGATGAAACTAATTTCCTTTTTTTTAACTGATGGTTATGTTTTGTTTTACAAATTGTGTACGGTTAAAAATAGTCTTTTCTATATAAATTTATCTTCATCTGTTCTTACGAACATTTTTCATAAAATAGCAATCTGTTTACAAAAGATTATCAGTTAAGATCTTGAAAGAACTAAAAATAAACGTCTATGGAATGTAATAATAAAATAAAAATTATATTTTTGTTAATATACAATTTGAAATTATTAGAATTCTAATTTATGTTTTGTGTAATTTCTATTCTCTTTTTTCATTACGAAAAAGACGAAAATTTTTTTTAATTTCACAAACACGATTTTTTATAATACATTTTTCCATTTACATGATGAATATTTCTGTAAAAAAAAATCGTTATTTAATTTAAACGGAGTTTGAAAATAAGGAATTTTAATTTCTTTTTGCTAGTAATTAGCTTTAAATTGCCTACATAATTTAGCATACTAAGATGAAACAAACGGGTTTTCTTATAGAGACTGTTATGTAATGTTTTAGCCTGTACCAAGTTGTTATATCATTTTTTTTTCTATAAATTACAAGAACGCTAGAAAAACAAATTCATAATTATTTTTCTAAAGTGATATATCTCGAAATAAAATGTTCACTTTTATTAATACTTGCATAGTATTGACGGGTATCCGATTCTGAGATAAGTCAGATCATAATTCCATCAAAAGTTTACTGTCTTCTATTGTTTACAGTCTTCGGACCCGGTAGATTAAAATAAAAGCACAAAAAAAAATTAAAATCATTAATTAATAATTATAAATAATAATTGATAATTATTAATAATAATAATATTTATTAATAATTTATAAATTAATAACTAATTATTTACTTTAATTAAATTAAATTAAAATAAAGCACAGAAACTGAATAATTATGCATTTCCTTGAGATTTAACTAAAAAATTGTACTTTTATTTAGACCTTTTGTTGTTTATCTTCATAAATGTTTATGTATTGTATGTTATGTATTCATTAATAAATGTAATAGAAATTTTAATTAAACCTTATTTTTGCTACATTAAATGTTTTTTATTTTACAAGTCGGTTAATTTTAGATAATATCGTTAATTCAATTTGAAGAGTTATTGTTATAGAAACTTTTCGTCTACTGTTAAAATGTAAGTTTACCCAAGTAATATTATATTGTGTAATACCAGTGAATCTGAATGAAATTTATACTTGTAACATAGTTCTGTTTGAATTTTGCATTAATAAATTTTAACTTTCAAGCGAATAAACTTAAAATAAGATTTTAATATATCTAGCAGTTTTAAAGAGTGCAGAAATACAGGCAAGGCTTTTGTTATTAATTTTATGATTACAAAGCTTCACTGCAGACTGTAAGTTCTATCATAATATGAAAGTTATCAATGAAAAGTCTAGTAAGACTTTCCCGAATGAACATTCTTATATTATGCAGACTCTAGAAAGCATTTACACTTTTGGATACTTTGAGAACACGGGTCATAGCCAAATCTAATCAAAGGTTTACATTGTTCGTTAAGTTCCTGGTTATACCGAATATGTATATGTATATATATATACACACATATTGTTTTAAAGTAAAATCTGAATGAATTCCGTTAGCTTATTATATTTCTGTTCTTGTTATATACTTATTTACAGTACTTATCGGTTACATGACAAATTTTACATTATTGATTTAAGAACGTCTTACACTGCTGCACGTATGACAGATTTTTGAACTGTGCCGTGGATACGGTTCGTGATCTTCAGTATTTCTAGAGACGGATTGAATGTTTTTGGTGTAAGTCCCGTAACTGACATTACTAGAGGCACTATTTTTGTTTCATTTTGGTTCCAAACTCTCTTGATCTCTATTGCAAGTGGGATGTACTTTGTGATCTCTGTACATTTCTGTTGGATGTTGTTGTCGCTGGGCACTGTTATATCTATTAGGTACGTCGCTGCAGTAGTTTTATCTATAAATGTAATGTCTGTTCTATTAGCGATAACGGGTTTATCTGTGAGGATAAAGCCTGTCGTAGTAGCTTTTGTACAAGCTGCTCTCTATTACTGTGGCTGGATTATGCTTGCAGTACGGCGCATCTATTACATCTAGTTGGTGAGTGTTGACCAGTTCTCGGTGAATTATTTTGGCTAGATTGTTATGTCTATCTGTGTAGTCAATGGCGGCAAGAAGTTTTCATCGAGCAGTTATGTGGTCTCTTACATCAGGAAACATTTTTACATTTATTGTAAAGGCCAGAGGCCACGGTTTTGTCCTCTATGATAAATTTCCTGTAACTGAGTAGTGTGTTGAGTCATGTTGTCTTGAATAGACAACATGAATTATTTCTGTGGGGGTATTTAAAGGAATGAGTTTACATCGAAAAATCCCGTTTATTAGACAAAATTAAGACAAGTATTCGTGGAAAAGTGCAGCAGATCACTCTGTAAACATTGGAACCCGAGTGGGGTAGCTTCAGCTCTTGACTTGAAATCTACATTATGAAAAATGGACATATTCTTCCAGATGTGATTTTTTTCTACGTAACGGAAATGGTATTCCTTCACACACCTATCCAAACTAAAGTAATAAAGTTTGGTGTATAATTATTTGTATAATGTTCATTCAAAATTTAGTATATTACCCTGGGTCATGCTACATAAATTCAGTTTCAAAATTTAATAAATAACTACATACAGATGTCATAACTGAAATAGATAATCTGAAATAGGATACCAAATCGCTCCTGAAAATGCCATAACCATTTCCGAGATTAAAAAAAATCTCAATTCAGTTATTAGGAATATGAGGATTAAAGTAGTTCCCCGCTGTTATTTTCACCAAGCCAAATAATATAATGTTTAATATCAGCATGCCAATCCACTCGTAATGCAGTTGGTCATTCAGATTTACAAGTAATTCCTTTAATATATTCATCATAGAGACTAGTTTTTTAAATCATACTATTATTTATAGAGAAGAAAATAATGTCTAGTCTTAATTATATTTCATAAGTTTTATATTCATCACAATCAAAAGAAAGAGCGGTATTGAAAATACGAATATATTCTAGCTGAATACATTTAAGAAATGCCAAGAACTATAGATTTTTTTTTTGATTATTTTGTAGATAAATTGATAGAAGATGCTGAAATAAATAACAATTAAAAATCATTTCAGATAACTATAAATATCGTATTAAAATCATAAAATGTTGAGTAATTCAATAATAAAAAGATATTAGAAAATGTGAAAGTAATAAATCTTGTTAATTAATCAATCTTTGATTGGTTATTTAATTACAGCCATCCAGTTTATTATTTATTTATATTTTTTGTGGTAATAATTTATAATCTACCGGCTAGTAAATAAACTTAAAATCTACCTAAAAGTAAATGAACAAAGATGTCAGGTAATTGATTAGTAAAATTATAACTATATATCTCATTAGTTGACCTAACTTTATTTTCTTAGATAACGGTTTTTTTTTTTTTTTAACGTAACAATTTTTTTTTAAAGTTTACGCAGCTATTTAATTTTGATAAATTTTGCAACGTTTTACTTTTAAGATAAACTAGGAACAAGAAAGTCGTTTACGGTATTATCATGAACTAGTTTCATGTAGGTATTTTTTCAAAAAAAATTATTCATCTAATACGTATTAGTACGAGAAAAACAACGTGAAAGGAAATAGGGTAAAATACTGTTACAACTTGAAACACTATAAAACATAAATTCAGATAAAAACTCTACTACATATATTTTACTTTATTTTATATGCGTGACTTTATTTTTATTAGTATCAGATTGGAACTGGAAATTTCTATTTTACTCTTTTTTTAACTATGATTTCAAATGGTAAATATGAGAATCTAGGTAAAATTAGTCGTAATAAATACAACAGAAGGAATAGTTATTAGTGTGTGAAAATAAAACGAGATGAAATAAATAGGTGGCTCAGGAAATGCACTCTTAATATAAACAAAAAATAAAACAATAGTGTTACAATGCGCAACTTTCACTAAGTTATCTGTAACCTTGTTTTTCACCACCTCGTTTATATTAGACCCATTTTTATACGTATAATAAACTTTTATACTATAAATAATTAAAGATTAAACAGACCGATCATTACATTTTTAATGGCATTTTTTTATTTTTTGCTTTTAAATATGATACCTTTCTTAACACAATGTTTATTTATTCATTCATTATTTTACTTAATATTCGGCTAAAAAATTTTGCTACGTGGTCAGTTAATAACAAAAAAATAATAATAACCATTGTTTCAAATTTATACAAGCAAGTTTGTAAAATATAAATTTGCTATACAAATTAACCAAAAAATAAAAACAAAGAAGCTAATAAATATCATCAAATTACGTAGAAAAATAAAAACACAAAAACGAAATAAATTTATAAAGTAAACATATGACTACATTTTAATTGGTATTTAATTTTTAAACAAAAATCAACTATAATGAATAGCTTTTAAATTTCAGTTATCTATGAGTATTGTAATAACTGTGATGATTTTACAAAAGTGGTTTTTTGTGTATTCCAACATTAATTTATAAGTTTTTCTTTTATTTTCCAAAACTTATTTGAACATTATATCCTATTGATTCCTTTTATATACTCCATTAAGAATTATACAAATAAGCTACTTTAGTTTCTCTTTCTTGCTCTACCAAATTAGCTTTTTCTTATGAATGATAATGACAGCCAATAAGACTTCTTTAATGTACAGTAGAATTTAATACTGAAATAAATTTTTTCCAGATATTTCTATTTTCTTCATAAACATTTCTTCTATAACATTTTCTGTTAAAATATATATTTTTTTTGTTTGTTTTTCTAACGTGGAACTACAGTTTTGAATGATTTCCATGCTTATGATTATTATAAATACAATAAAATTACTGATAGATAATATAAGCTTTGAAAATTTACAAAACAACATAAAAACATATTAAAATACAAATACAAAATTATTAAATAATATTTTATTTATTTTAAAAGAAAAAACAAAACAAAAGTTAAATTATACTAAAAGAAGTGGACAATTTAGATAAAAGATGACTGTACAAATCCACTTAAAGGACAAAGTTATTACAGGCCATTAACACAACATAACAGATGAGGCATTCGCCAGCACCATCAATAAAATACGTCACACAACAGTTCGGCTAATATCCTATATTACAAGGGAGAGTAGTTATTATTTTGTAATAATTCGCCGGAATATTTTAAAAGAATTGAAACAAACAAAAAGATTACCTACTTCAGCTAGTAAAATTGTAAATATAAAATATTAAAAACCACAAAATTACAACTATACTTGTAATAGTAATAAAAATAATAACACTGTATTTTATTCTTTATATATTTTAAACGTTGTCCTTCACGAAATATTAAAAATATTTTAAATGTTTATCTGGTAAACAACTTGTTTCGGATTATAATGTTTTCTCTTTATAAAGGAGACTTTATTAACAATATACTGACGTTAGTAATTCTGGAAAAACAAGAGTTAAATAAAAATAAGAATTTTCAACCCTTAAAAGCTTGAAATTAATAAACTGCGTATTAAAGAGAAAAAAAAACAGGGATGTAAAAATACTCAAGAAATATTTTATTAAAGTGAAAGTTATAAAAATATGAATATTTCTTTACTTAAAGCAAGGTAACAAAGATTCTATTGAAAAGTAACAATAATAACAGCAGTATTATATTAAAAAAAAAATTCTTTAATAGTTTTTCTTTTCATAAAATATAATACAAAAAAGGAGATTAACTCCGTCAGATAGCGTTACATACCGAAAAATTTCACCTATCTATTAAACGATAAAAAAAGCCATATAATAAAGTTTGAATAAAAAATAAGTTAAGATACATATACATGTTTGTCTGCCAAGAAGCTGTATATTATTTAAAAGTTGTACTTCGTTTTGCCGATTCCATAACGGAGTGAGAATCGGCAAATTGACTCAAATTTGGAACCCCTGGATAAAACGCTCTGCATTTCATCCAGGGGTTCCAAAATGGAATTTTTTCACATCTTACAAAAATTAACTATATTCGTCACAGTACTTATTTTTGGAATTCAGCCTATTGTACCTGTATAAAGAGATGAAGAATTAAAACGGTGTAAATATAGTAGACGCACTACCAATTGAAGTGATTAAATGCCTTAATGAAGAAAAAAAAGATTACAAAAGATGGTGAAACTGTGTAATACAATCCTCAATAATAGGATGTGGTTACAAAAGATTATTAAAACAATCATGATTCCAGTACCCAAAAAGAATGGTAAAATAAAGAATAAAATCACATGATGATTACTTTAATTAGCATTCAGCAAAGTTTTTTCTGAGGATCCCAAACAAAAGACTTTACAAAAAAAAATGGAGGTAATAATTACACAAAAACAATATGAAACCGGTAGAGGAAGGGACTAAGAACTAGGATAATAAAAACGATAGGTATATATAAAGAATAAAGATAAATAAAGACTAAAGCTATTAAGAAACCAAACAGAGAATTGGGAATATTAATTAAAGACATGCATAAATGAGAAAACGGCTCTAAAAATGCTCAAAAATGGATAGTCAAACTGATTCCTTTGACCTAAGAAGAGGAGTACGACTACAACCAATGTTGTTTAACACATATATTCAACATATGATAAAAAATAATCAAGAAAATAATAAATTTAGGAGGAAGAAAAAAATAAATTACGTAAGATTTACAAATAACATGATTTTTAGAAGATGAAGCGTAAGATATTCAACAGATAATCCCAAAATTAGAAGAATTAAAATACAATATGGAATAAAAATGGATATTAAGAAAATAAAAGTAATTCTGAGGGTAGAAGATAGTAAACCATTGAATGTCTGATCAAAAAAAATAATAATGAACACGTAAAACAATAAAAATACTGAATAGCACTTATTAAGCAACCGTATAGCCAGTGGCGGCTCGCGTATTGGCACTGTGGAACTGCAGCACCTCTTATTTCCACTTGATATTATCGATAATATTTAATATAATGAGTCCTTTTTTTTTTAATTCTCTCTTTATACTTGTACAATGTACAATATGTAATCCTTAAGCTTAATGTCAATAGCCATCCTCCAGTTTAAGAAAAAAATATAATAATATTTGTATAGAACTGTGCGCTTCAAAGTTCCCGCGGCGTGGTGTTTGGCTGTTGTGCGCATGCGCATATAGGAAGCTGCACGTAAGGCTGGAAGGGAGAGAGAGAGGGAGCACTGTTGGTCCCGCAGTGCCGACCCTAGCGTGCTGGTGGAAGGTAATTTCTTTTTTTTTACTCCGCGTGGGTATAGAACGTTCTTTATTCGTTTCCTTTTCTAGTTTAGTCGGTGGAAGGAGTACGAAAGTAGGATAGTTGTTTTTTTCAATAGTGATCAGAAGATAGCGGATAGCAAGGGCTCTTTGATTGCCAAATATGTCCAAAAACACGCTGGAAGGGCCAAAGAGAAGGTAACTAGTAAAAACTAAGTATGTATTTGTTTCTGTGTACATAAAAATTTTAATTAAGCAATATTGGAGTATAGTGTTTTTAAGCAGATATTTTTATTAAGTTATTATCTAATAGTACTAAAAAATATAATCGTATTGACATTTTATTATTCGGTTAAACCAAATAAGGTTTTTAAGTACAATGTATTTAAAAACCGTGTACCATATTCTTGAATGTGATAAAGTGTAGATTTACATTATTATCCTTTTTTTCTGCTCCCCTGGGTCGGATCAACAATTAAGTATTTTCTCATCCCAGGGAAGTGTCCTTGTGAATGTAACGGGCCTTCCCACCCGCTGGCAGTACGTCCGGCACGGCAGGTCGGCCCACCGGTTCTGGATTTTTTTTCTCTTATTGCCTGTCTCAAACTGGCCGGACAGGGGTAAATACGGACCCCGCTATACCGTTCCCGGGGTTCCTGCCCAGGCAGCCGAAACTCGGTTTATTCACTTCAGTTTATTGTCTACCTTACACGGAGAGATCGGGCCCAGCTATGTCGTTCCCAGCTCCCGTCCCGAGAGTTTGGAAACTCTCGTCTTTTGCATCTATACAGATATTCTCCGAATTCTCCGTGGCCAGAGAGGAGCTGGGAGACATAGTATCCCACCTCCCCATGCTGCCTCTCCAACCACGGTCCTAAATCAGGTATCAACGTCCTAAATCAGGTGTCAGCGTACTTTTGTATGAATATGAGATATGGACATTTAAAAAAATAAAAATAAAAGAAGAGGCTGTAGCAGGGGTGGAACAGCAACTGAATTTTGGGTGGGCCATTGGTGGCAAGGGGGCACATTTTCCTATCGACTGCCTTTTAATTGGGTTGGGTATGAAATATTTCATACAGTTTTATTTGTTACATATTATATTCTGAATTATTTTAACACGAAAAATCGTTTAACCGATCACTAGTAATGCTGTAAAAAAAGGCAAAAAGGGACGGTTTCAGCAAAACTAAAAAAGTACTTAGGTTTCTTCAGTTTTATTTCGATTTATAAAAACCAAGCTCTAAGTTATTTAAAGTGACCCCACAGGGACTCCAGAAGCTAAATTAACTTTAAGCTCGGACTGTAGAGTCCTAACAACTCAAAACTGCCATGCAAACAATCAAAATTATATGTAGTAATATAAAATGGGATAAAAAATAACGAGATTCAAATTTAAATTAAGTTGATTTTTATTTGATTATTCATTACAATATTTATACGAGTAATTAATCTATTACAATCCAATATTTTGAACACATTTTATTTCAGACAGTAATAATAATAATAATACAATAATTTATTTTAAAAATAAATTCATCTCGATGATTACACATCTTAGCATACGATCGATAACGCGGTGTATATCAATTTGCATGTCGTATGAATATGCATTAGAACAAGTAATATCAGCCTCTCTTAATTGCCTATTAAAAAAAGATGTATATTCACATTAATTACAGAGATGCAACTTGCAACTGGTTATTTTGACAATACAGTATTGGTAAAATGTTTCAATTCTTTTCAACTGGCTTTTCAAAATGCAAGGCTTTCGGGCCTTTGGGGGTCCCCATGGCCCTGGCCAATGGCTGGAGTTAGTTGGATTTGAACACTATGAGAGTGGAGAAGATTAAAAAGATGGTTAATGTGAAAAGTGATGTTAGGAAAAAATTGAACAAAAAGAAAATCTTATCAGAGTAATTCAGAATAGGAAAGGTGTCTGGAACAAGTAGTTTCCTATTCTGAATTCGCATTTGTAAACAGTTCGAATTTTTATAAATACACTAATAATTAGTGCATTGTACAATTAATAAATTAATATTACAATTAATTAATTATAATTAATTTGTTTTGTATTAATTATTGGAGGGACAGGTAGAAGGAAAAAATTGTATAGGCAGGCCACGTTTGGAATATGTAAAATAAATTGTTAGGGATGTAGGATGTAGGGGGTATAACGAAATGAAACGACTAGCACTAGATAGGAGGGAATCTTGGAGAGCTGCATCAAATCAGTCAAATGACTGAAGACAAAAAAAAATTAATTATTGTACTGGACAACGAGGAAACAACACTGAAGAGATGAATTAATCTCAGAACTTAATTAAATTACCACTACAAATATGATGGTTCTTTCTGTAAGCACAGATTTACTTCATATCCAATAAATTAGGATATTAAAGAATTTATTTTTCTTACCAGCAGCCCTTATACACGTATTACCCTCTTTCTTATCCATGTAGAAATCCTAAGAATCAACGAGCTGCCAACCACTAAAGCTGATTTTCAAAAAAAATTTTAATTTATTGTGTCAATCGAGCTTTGTTCAGAATCAGAGGATGCTTAGGGGAGTGAATGGATTATCAGTCGTCAACAATTAGCTATGTTTTATTAATATATAGCTGAGAAAATGGTTAGTGAAGAATTGATCCTAGATGTTTGCTTTTTGGGTACATCAAACTTACCGCTTGGATACGCATACCATCTAATGATGCTCCAATATGTTTCTTGAATGAATGCTATTAAGAATGGAAATTTTCAATTAGAAATAGTGGAGAATGTAAAAGGACATGCCTCAATATTGGTAACTATCTGATGACTATTATAATAAAGTTATTTATTAATTTATTCAAATTTCGGAAATATTCCTTTTGAATAAAAAAAGGATTTCTCTATGTTTATTTCTAAAAAAAAATGAGATAACTAACCTTTAACCATAAAAAAATATTTATTTTCAAATTACAAAAAAGTATAGTAATTAAATATAATTATGGTACTGCGTTTTATTCAACTTCGTAATCAATGTTTAATTACAGATTACATTTTCAACTGACCTTTACTTAATATTTGTAATTTCTTCTTTCATTATTAGTTAATGATCATTAAGTATAAGTATCAACGGTAGTATTTTACATACTATATTTCACAAGAATTTTTAAAACTAATTATTTACATTTCACGGTTTTAACTAATTTAAATATCTAACTAATGGCATAATAGATTAAGGTTTTATGAATGATGAATACAGTGTAAGAGTATCGAATAAAGGGCTCTTAGTTAATTTGACAATCTTAGTTTAAAAATTTTATCTAGAAATAGTTTTAAGAAGTGAATTAGTATTTTAATATTAAAACCTTTGTATTTCCATGTAAACAGCTGTTAAATTATTCAGTGAGTTCTCAAGAATAAGCAAGAAAGCTGGGCGTAAAGTACAGGCTATGTTAACAAATTCAACAAGGATTATTTCACTCAGCTAAATACAGCCTAAAGATTTTAATCTTAAGAGATTTTGCTTCCTTAATAAAAAAAACATATAAAAAAAATAAAAATATAATAAACGTTAATCAAAATATTTTTTAAATAATGAAGCCTTTTTATAATCTTACTTTAAACTAAATATATATAATGTAGCTAATCAACCGTTTATGAATAAAATGGCGGAAAAAAACAAATACTTATCCGTGGGGATAATAAAAATTCACGACATAAATTTATGAAATTATTGTCTCTTTTTATATTGAGATATTTTTTATTTTACGGCATTTGATGCAAAGTAAAGAGGCATTACACATCAAAATTTAGAAAGCTTAGTAGTCGTACAGGATGGTATGATTATTGTACTGGCAAGACACACGAAACATATCAACACAAGCATGCTCCAGTTGACGTACGTACGTATGTCAATTATCAATGCACTATACAACGAATGGTGCTATTTAGAACACGAATTAAACTTCATTAGCAACATGAGTAGAATAAAGCGGCGGGATCCTGGCTACCTACGATGTCCTGTCGCGGTACACTAGTCAACGTACACTTACTAATGCAAACACTATTTCACTTACGCGAGGTAGAACTATTATGTTTGCATTGTTTATTAATTCTAGACTTTGACTAGTGATAATTTCAACCATTTCAAGAATATTTGCATGTGCGGTGTGTAGGATATTTAATTATTTCGTTTAACTAATTTAAACGAAATTTCCACATTTATTTTTATTTTAATTCTGGTTTAATTTATATTCTATCTTTTATTTTTTTTTTAGAACATTCCTATCTTGATAAAAGCATTATACCATACATATTATTATTTTATTAATTGTTATTTACTGTAAATCATTAACCGCTAATAAACACCAACAAAATGAAACGATTCTGCACACGATGTTGTTTAATTTCGGTGGTCAACGGGAACTGGTTTTTTAAACGGACTTTGACAATTGAAATTTTAATTTTACATTGTTCAATTTATAGGATGCGGGCAAAATTACAAAACCTTATCAGTTAACCGGTATTTAAATATAAATAAACTAGTTTTCGAATAATTAATTTATTTAAAAATTTTTTTTAATAAATTAACAGAATTTAAAATTTTATATTTTTAGGAATAATAGTAATTTAAATGTTATTAACGAACAAATAAATGAATCATAGAAACAGAAAAAAATAGTGGCAACTTATAACCTTCGTTAAGATATGGGATATGCTCAAGGATTATAGAAAGAGAGAGAGTTTGAGGAATAGCCTATATAGATAATAGAAAATAATTACATTTAATAATATATTACTAATTTATCTTTGTTGAAGACTTTACAACAACAAATATTGAAACTGTATGAACTAAAAAATATTGTAATTTCTACTCTCTCAGATGTTTTGTGTTTGGTAGTCACATTATAAAGGATGCGCTGTTTTACTCAACACTGACGAAATTTATTTCTCGATCGTAATGAATTTAAAAATGTTAATTCATTTATTTGTGAAATCTTATATGAATCCTGTCAATCTTATATATTTTGGAAATGTAGTCAGAAAGAAAAACTGAACAAGTAAAACATTAAATCTGTAAAAAGATTTAAAAATACAAATCAAATATTAACAAAAAAATACTGAATGCCATTGAGAGTCAGTCAGTGAACATGAATAAAGATTTTACATTACGAATCTTCTACCCAGGGCGCTTGGCTCCGTTTCCTGGAATTCCCCCCTCCAGTACCCTTACTGAATCTTTTCAACAAATCATAAAGATATTGGAACCTTATACTTCATCTTTGGGCTATGAGCTTATACTTCATCTTTGGGTTACGAATGAAAGGTATTAATGATACTGGAGGGAGGAATTCCAGGAAACGGAGCCAAGCACCTTGGGTGGAAGGTTCGTAATGTAAAATCTTTCTTAATTCTTTCATTTGTATTTTATATTTTCCACAACGACGCTGTTAAAGAATAAACAAAAGGTATCAGATTAATGAGATCAAATCATGAGAATTTTATATATTTTTGGGTTGGAACTGGGAATTCACGGTATATAGCAGATTATTTACCAGAGGATCCCAACGGTAGGCCTAGGTTCTAGATGTTTGTAGTTAGATGTTTGAACTAAATCTTGGTATCAATTTTATATAAGGTATCAAAACTAAAAATTATGGATAAAAAATGTATTTTATAATATTATTGTATGATGTTTTAAAATAACAATACTAATAATAAAAATAATTACAACAGATGGCAATTTCAGAACTCTTAACGTAAACTGCCCACCTGTTAGCAGACTGGCACTTGGGAGCAAAGAATCCATGCGTGAAAAATCTGCATATAACAGAAATCGAACAAAAGAAATCCCTCCAAGATGATATATAAGCTAAAGTAAGATAGGATGATAGTAAGCCAAAGTAATCTTTTTATGCAGAATGGTATATAAGTAAAATCATAAAAAAGTAAAATGTAGAGTCAAAATAGTTAAACGTAAATAGAAGATAAAAAATTCAAACATTTTTCTTCTTTTACATATACAGGAGTGTTTCTAAAATGGTGGGCTAGCTGTACTTTTTCGGGTTCTAAAGTTTTAGTTTTACTTGTAAAACTAAACAAAAAATATCCTTAGGAAAAATGGCGATTTCTCCTTTGTTCTCTCCCTGTCCGCCATTTTGTTATTTTTATATAAAAATTTATATCTTAAGTTCGGATAGAGGAATCACTAGTCAAAATGGATTCAGGGATGGTCAAAATGGATATTTCTATTGAAATTTGAAAACCGAAAAAGTATAATAGAATTTGTTTTATAGGGAAGTTTTAATTTATTAAATGCCACAATGCTTCATGCTAAATGCTCCATTGCTACAATCAATGATTCATATTTTTTTATGGGAAATCCCAATGATTCATCCTGAAAATATTTTATGATTTTTAAAAGCTAAAACTTTAAAATTTATTACTTACATTTCAAAGTGCAGAAAAATAGATTTAATTTTGCAGTATTATTGATAGAATAGAATATAATCGAATCATTCAATTTTACTGAATGATTTTCCATTTTATAACATTTGTCATTTATATTCTACATTTTCTTTTTATTATTGTAATACAATAATGTATTTTTTGTGTAGCAATAATATGTTTTGGACCACAGTTTTTAAAATGTCTAACAATAATAGCGGATTTGATCAATCGATAAGAGATAAAATTAAGAATAACAAATTTCGATTCTTTTTTATAAAGTATATGCAGTATGGAGGATTTTATTATTCAACATTACTAAAAAATATGATCTGAATTATTTAATGATATGACTGTTAATAAAAGACACGTGGATAGATATTTTACAATATAGGTCTCGTGTTTTGTGTGTGTGTGTGTGAGTGTTGTTTGTATATGTACGAAACTTAAATAACAACGAACAACATTCAGTTCAATTAAATGTACACAATATTTGAACGGGTATTATGAAAACATTTAACAATAAAATTAGCATAATAATATAAAATCCAGAACATAACCTCATTGCAACATTATTTCCGTATTGAAACAACAGATTATACTATAAAAGTAAAAGATACTCAAATAAAAAATCATTAGTGACTGAACTTTTCTGAATTAATTACATTAATTGAATATAACTGTAACTCTTAATATACAATTTACATTATTTTAATTCGATCTAAAAGTAAAACAACAAAGAAATCATGCTCTGCATAAATAAAATATGCGATCGAGTATAATTTTTGTTATTATTCATATGAATATCATGGAAATTATATGAATATTCACACTCACAGATTCTTATAATTCATTTTTATTATTACTTTAATTCCACTGTTGTCAGTTTTATACATATATATATACGTGACGAATATATTTGATTGATAGAATGAAAAAATAAATTTAATGATTTCTATTTAGTATTTTCAATTAATATATTGCATAAAATTAAATAAGGAATTAAATTATTTATTAAATATTTATAAAATAATTAATAATAATGACAAAAGAAAAACGTTATTTTCATATGTACTTTTTAATTACTGTCGCACACTGTACACTATCGTCACCATTCGGAAAGAATTTTAATCTCTATGGATTATAATAGTAGCTATATAAGCTAGACAAAAACAACGGTATTTGATATTGTCTTCTATTAATAAATAAGGAAGGCGTGAATCACAAAACAATATTTAAAAAATGTATATATATATATATATATATATAAAAATGTATATGTATATGTGTACGTATTTAAAACAAATTTTTGTATATTCAAAGTAGCCTTTATACAAAAATCATTACGTATGAAAAATAAGAATTCTTCCATTTTTTTAGTTTATTATGACAACAAATATTTAAAAGCCAAATAATATATAAGGAAAAACTTAAAGTAGTTTACTGCGTAACGTTTTTTTGATCACCATGAGAATATTTATATTTTATTTCCAAACTATAACTAGCATAATCATAATTTTTTTTTATGAGTATGATGATGATGATAAAAGGCATTTAATTTACAAAAAAAATCAAAAACAAAATCCTTAATCCGGTTCTTTCCTTTACATTTCACCACAAAAAAAATTTTCTACGCATATTTTACACATGTTATTCTCATATAACTTCATTTTTATTTGGAAGAAGAGTATAATTCATATTTAAAATTTTTCTACGTATGAAATACTGATTTCATAATTTTGTCCGCATACTGATGCGGACAAAATTACAGAAACTTATCAGTTAACTGGTATTTAAAAATAAATTAATTAAACTAATTTTCGAATTAATTTATTTATTTAAATTTTTTGTATAGGTTTACAAAAGTTAAAATTCTATATTTTTATCTATAATAGTAATTTAATCGTTATTTAAACGAAAAAATAAATGAATCATAGTAACAGAAAAAAAAAATAGTGGCAACTTTTAATTTTCTTTAAGATATGGGAATATTGCTCAAGGATTATAGAGAGAGAGAGAGAGAGAGAGAGATGAGTGAGATGGATAACCTATATAGATAATAGGAAATAATTACATTTAATAATATATTACTAATTTAGCTTTTTAATGACTTTAAAGAAACAAACACTGAAAGGGTATGAACTAAAAAATAATGTAATTTCATTTCTTCCAGCATATTTATAACTTAACTTTCTATTAAATAATTTTTTTTTTAATAATGTATTTTTGAATAACTTAAATTAAGGATTCAAATTAAACATATTTATAAAAGAATGTTAAATAAAAAAAAACAAAAAAAACATGATTTAGCGGGAAGCTAAATTACCAGCGGGAGAGGATGTTAATTACTTACTATATTTATTATTTTAGTTAGTAATTTCTACTAACAATGCTTCGCTGACATCAACTAACAAGCGGAAGGGTAACAAACAGCATATGATGTAAACAAATGGTCACTGTACCATTTTGTTACAAGTTATATGTAATTAGAAGTAAATTACACTTAATTTTTTATATATCTGACTTAAAACTATTGTAAATATATTTAAAATGTTATATATATAATTGCGTTATGTAAAATAAACGAAAAAAGGAAGTAATTTAAAGAAAAAAATAATATAAAATGTAGTCGGTGGAATAAATATACTAGGAATGTTATATATTTACCGATAAGGTTGAAGAACAATTACTCCCATCACAATGAAGATGGAAAAGCGAGAAGGGTATTTTTTTATTCTTTAATTACTTTACTACTAATATATGCAATTTCCTTTTCATTGAAGTTAAAAGAAATAGAAGAAAGAGAAGACATAATAAGTGCAGGAGGACGAAGAGTAGGATGCATAACGTTTGTTGATAATATGACAATTCCAGCTGATTCAACACATGCGCTTCAAAAAATGTAAATAGTCTTAGAGGAAGGAATGAAAGTGTATGGGATGAAAATAAATATAGGAAAAACTAAAGCAATGAAAGTAAACAACAAGTAGTGATAAGGACGAGTGAAGGAAGAAGAGAAAAATTAAAACATTGCAGACATTTGGGTACTATGGTGACACAGGACTTTTTACGGTTCCATCCTTCTGTCATCAGAAAAAAGGGCAATGAAAATAAAAAGATAGATAACGATGGAAAATAAATCCTTTAGTAAGAAGAGTGAATTACTGTGTATTAAAATTTTGGATTTAGAGTAAAGGAAGAGGTTAGTCAAACGCTATGTACAGAATGAAATATCTTGACGCTTTTGAGAAAGATTGAGAATTGGATTTGTGGGTTGCAGAAGGATAGAAAAGCAAGATGGACGGGTAGAGTTTTTTCCATTCTAGCCTCCGAAATCACCTTACGGTATTATTACTTCAGAGGATGAATGAGGTTGATATGTTTGAATGTAAATGAAGTATAGTCTTGTACAGTCGCAGGTCGACCATTCCTGAGATATGTGGTTAATTGAAACCGAACCACCAAAGAACACCGGTATCCATGATCTAGCATTCAAATTCGTATAAATGTAACTGCCTTTACTAGTATTTGAACCTCAGAACTCTCGCCTGCAAAATCAGCTGATTTGCGATGACGAGCTCACCACTAGAACAACCCGGTGGGTTGAAAGAGTAGAGTGAGTTGTACTGAAATAGTCAGTTCAAGGAGAAAGAAAACGAAAGAAGAAGGATGAAGTTATCACATGAGGTAAAGATGGAGACTAAAAGGGATCGATGGAGGAGGCCTGGGACAGAAATGGATGGAGACAGCGGTGGCATAAGGACCTGCAGAAGATCAGAACACTAGATGATGATGATGCAATTTCATTTCAGTACTGAAATTTCTTTTCAAAAACTGTAAATAAAACTAAAGAAAAGTACTCTTTTTGACTGATTTCAAACTTTACTCAAGTTTATCCTGTCAGACGTGAATCATTTTATAAGCATGGTTTTGACTGCCTAATAAAAGAATTTTTTTTCGCCCAATTTTCTCTTTGATAATTTTTTATCAACGGTAAAAAAACACAAAAATGAAATTGTACACAAAACCCATCATTATTAAGTCGAGGAAGAACTAATATTGGTTCCTGATCACCGTGTGGAGGAGTAGCGTCTCAGCCTTTCATCCGGAGATCCTGGGTTCGAATCCCGGTCAAGCATGGCATTTTACATACGCTACAAATTTCTATTATCATTGGGCAAAGTTACCAAAGCAGTCTATGCCAGTCGTTAAAAAAAATTGTTAATTAAAATTTTATAACTCACTTGATACAAGATATGTGCAGTAGCTTTCAGAAGAAAATTTTAGACAGTGTATGGTTTTACGAATCCTAAGCAATACCAAATAAATAGAATAAATTATTATGTAATCATTACAGTACCTTTTTCCTCTCTGTAGTCATTATTTTAAACGAATATTTTTTTTTAAGTACCACCTTTTTCGGCATATCTGTTGCAACAATGGTTACATTACTATTTTCTTAATCAGTTTATCAAACTTTCATACCAAGTTTTAAAATCGTTTAAAGTAAACATACCCTATCATAATTGTTGTTATTATTATTATTATTATTATTAGAAAAATGAACGATAAGTGAAATATTATTGATCGAAAACACGTAAATTAGTTGAAACTACGAAAAACCAGCTTATTAGCCGATCAAAAGAGCAATTTTTAAAATACTTCTTGCGACATAAATAAAGTAGAACTAGGTTGAAAATTAATTTAAAAAAAAGGCTTTTTTCTTTATTTTTCCTTCATTTATGAAAACAAGTTTCAGTAATTAAATGAAATTTAATTGAACAGATAAACAGAAAAGAGATTAAGGTATAAAATAAGACCACCATGATTTTTTTTTTCTTAATGATGAAGCGAATTATAAAACTTCAAACTCATCGGTAGAGATATAGTTCAACTTTTTTCCTATAATTTAGTAGTAAAAATATGTAATTCATGCGGGACTAATGTTAAAATAAATTTAAGCGTATAATACATGCAATGTTTTAGCAGGTAGAACAGATTAAAGAAATAAAGAAAATCGTGAGAGATATTTTTTACCTTTTATAAACTGCATCTTGTAAGAGTTTTATAAAAGTATTACAATTTACTGAAGGTAAATAGAGTATCTTAAAACTAATAAAAAATATTTAATATGAATGATATGAAAATAGATTAAATGTTACTTATAGATTAAATGTATAGTGATCTTTAACAACTATGAGTAAGCCAGTAAAAGTTTTTTTTTTTTGCTATATTTACTGTTATTATAAGCAATCATGTACTAAAAAAGAGTTTTGCTAAACATTAATGAATTAAATAGAAAGTACGAAAATGCTCAAAAACCTTTTTACAAAAATATTCTCTTAAAATTTAAAACTAAATATGTATTCGATAAATATGTATATTTATATGTAATATATATATATATATATATATATATAGTACGTGATATGTATGTTATGTGTGTTGTGTGTATATTTTGTGTATATATGTATATGTATTCAGTAAATATGTATAATTTTAAACTAAATATGTAAACAATCATTATCAGAAGATCTGTTGAATTAGTACTAACGTATACAAAAAAGTTATATATTCATAAATGAAAACAATATTAAAACAAAATTGTAATACTTTTCTGGCATTGGTTATTTATTCTTATATAGTGGAAAAATAATAATAATGAAAAATGTTACCAAATTTTTTTCTTGGGATAGGGGTAATTATAATGAAGTTTTATTAAACAATTATCGTTGTGTATTAAAAAAAAAATAGAAAAGAAGTTTAAAGATTGAAAAAAATCGCAATTTGTTTTTTCCTCCTACATCAAAGAATTTTCTAAGAAAAAAAATTCGAAGAATTTTTTATAATTTTTCTACGTTTTCTAATTTAAATAGAAGAGATTAAAAAAGATTACACTAAAAAATGTAGAACCAATAAAAAAATTACCTAAGATTATTTGGGGTGGAGATAAATTACGTTTAAAATTTATTGTAATATTATTATTAAAGTTTTAATAATATTAAAATTTAAATAAAAAAACGATTTTTAAAACATTTTTTAAAAATTCGATATTTTTATTCTTTTAATGGCTCCCTCGCCCACAATGTGGATGAATATACAATTGCATATTTATGCAATAATAAATGCATATTATTTATAAATATATTAAAAAAGTAACTTTTCCAATTTTGAGGAAAGAGGAATTTTTGGGCAATTGTTTTTTTTTTACATACTTGCATGTACTGAATTTAATATAAACGGGGGTTATGTTTGCAAATGTTTGAGAAAATTGGTTCCTAAAAAAAACCTACAACTGAAGATATTGACCCCCAAAATTTTACGAACAAATTGCCTCATACACTTAAGTTTGTACAAAATTTCATCAAAATCGGTTTATCCAGTAAAAAGTTATTATGCTTCAAAATTGCTAATACACACGTAAGTACATACGTACTACAAATATTACCCCTTCACGGATTTTATGTTTTTTGGGGGTTTCTTGGTTCATAAAACATAGAGAAAAGCAAAAACTCCGTACCCCATTTTTTGACTGATTATTACCATACTTTCCTTTTGCCAGAATAACTGTAGAGCCAGGAAAGTAAAAAAGATAGTGTAGAACCAACGTTGATTTAAAAATAAACTTTACTAACGCTGAAAACATGTTTTTCTAGAAGGATTTATATAAAATAAAATTATTCTATCGCTAAAGTATACATACACAAATAAATGATGATGAATACAAATTAAAAATGAAAGAAATCGTCATTTTTAGAACTAAGTGACAATTGTTTTTTTAGGCAATTCCATTGCAAAGCGTAAAGTTAGTTAAAAATAGTTCAAATCATTAAAACTTCACCTCAGCTCACACCACTCTTATACAGAGTGGCCGTTAAAGGTGAGGCCAAACTCTAGGATGTGATTCTACTTACGATAGTGAAGAAAAAATGTCCAGTGAACATAGGTCTGAAAACTCGTATTTTCCTCTAGTCTGCCATTTTTTGTTTTTTATGAAAAAAATTATTTTCAAGAACGGTTGAAATAACGCAATAAAATTTTGTTCTTTATTTTAAATTAACATTTTTTAATAGGAAAAAAATAACGATACTCTTCATTGACAAATTTCAAAATGGCGGACGTTTCAATTTTCCAATCTTAAATATCTTAGGAATTATTAGTTTTATCAAAGTGTGTTGTATTATAAAAATTATGAAGTATTTTTTTGTGAACAAAACGACACCTTAGTCGTAAAAATCCGACGCAAACTACGAAGTTATTGCAAAAAGTAGGCCTAAACCGATATGGCGGCCATCTTGTTTTTTCATTATTGTGATTTACTATCTCGGTTTCTGATTAAAATTACTAATTTTTTAACAATTTTAATCAAATTTTATTTAGTTAGTTATTTAAGGTTTTAGTTAGTTTATTTATTTAGAGAATTTTATTTAGTTATCAGTGAGTAACGATAATAAAAAAAACAAGATGGCCGCCACATCGGTTTAGGCAAACTTTTTCCAATCGTAGTTTGCGTCGGATTTTTACGACTAAGGTGTCGTTTTGTTCACAAAAAATGCTTCATAATTTTTATAATTCAAAACAATTTTGTTAAAATAATTAAAAGTAATTAATAAGTGTTATATACATCTTACCAGCAAATAAGTGTTAAGTCCTCGAGATCTTTCGGTTTTTTCAAACTATCATCAGAAGTTAAAATATTATAATTAAGTATTATTAACAGTATATCATACTGTTAACATGGAAACACTCATGACTGTATACGTATTTTAGCTTTCGACTTAGTTGTAATATTTTAACTCCTGATGATGGTTTAAAAAACCGAAAGATCTTGAGTACTTATCACTTATTTTCTGATAAGGTGGATATATCACTTATTAATTACTTTTAATTATTTTATTAAAATATACCAGAGGAACCATGTTCAAGAAATTTACACTTTGATACATCTAATAATTTCTAAGATATTAAGATTGAAAATTGAAACGACCGCCATTTTGAAATTTGTCAACGAAGGGCATCGTTATTTTTTTCCGATTAAAAATTGTTAGTTTTAAATTAAATAAAAACATTTATTGCGTTATCGCCAACCGTTCTTGAATTTTTTTTTTCTTAAAATACACAAAATGGCGGACAGACAGAAAAATATGAGTTTTCAGACTTATGTTCACTGGACATTTTTTCTTCAGTGTGTTAAGTAGAATCACTTCCTAGAGTTTGGTCTCACCTTTAAAGGATCCTTTAAATCCCCTTTATCTTATACTCTGTATAAGATAATTTATTTCTACAATGATAAGATAGCAAGAAACTTGAACCACTCAAATCTGGAAAAAACTAAGAAGATTTTTGTTTAATGTTCTTAAAATACATCGTGTTTTTAATAAATTTAATATTCTGAAAGGCTGTGATTAAATAATGGTTCCTTTGTTATTCAATAATGAAGTTTCAGCATCATTAATATTAAATTAAGTTCCCCGATTCTCGAATTCCTATTTGTTACTGATATTTTTTTAAATAAATCTTGTCTAATAAATTAATTTTTGATCAGTTTCCAGACAATGTTTGGATTACGGCATATTTCTCTGGGATTTTAAACTTATAATAAGCCAAATATTTTTTTAATCTAACTTCAATATTTCTTTTACTTAGCCCAAAGTGTTTTAAATAGCAATTTTTTTTAAACAAATCAATTTATAATTTCTCACCTTTTTGACGGATTTAGTTTTTTTAATTTATTGTTTCCCGAGGACAAAAACCAATTTTATTGATATAGCTACGCTAATTTTAAATTAAATAAAACCTCATACTTGCGTTACTGCTGTACAATTGGTAATAAGTATTTTACTTTTCATTCTATATTGTTTTGAAAATTATTTTACTAAATTAAGAATTTAATTTTATAAATTAGTAATATATTTAAAAAGTAATAAGATTCAAATTGTAAGTTTTGGTATTACTTGATGGTAAAGATTTTTTGAAAAAAATTATATGTTCTTTTACCCAGATAAAAAGAATATCAACTAATGTCAATCAATTGAGTACCCCTATTAATAATGTAGTAGTGAGGTAAAGAAAAAAAATTCCGCCTTTAGTGGTGGCCAATCCACCACAATAGACTAATAACGTGTTTGCCCTTTCATTTCTGATGACAAACAATTTACAATTAGTCTTTCAGTGTCTACGCGTTAGGTAATCCATTTTTTACGTTTTACTCTTCTTTAAGCATAATATTTAATTCTTAGCTTGTACTCATACTACATTTTTGTTTTTCTCAGTAGTGTCAAATAATTAAACATTTTTAAAATAGTAAACTAAAACAATTACTATTTTTTCTTCACGAGGGAAATAAGTAAATAGTGACAAAGAGTAAAAAATAATAAATAAAAAATGTAAGCTATGAAATAAATGTTTTATATAATGCAAAAAAGTCATGGATAATGGTCAGTGAAAAAAATCTAAACAATTAATTTTATGTTCCTGGTATTTGAATTTTTCGGTGTATTTTCTTATTTTCCTGTACGTTCTTTTGATTTTGTTGTTTTGAATAAACAAACCAATTTTCTTCCTGAAAACGTTGACAATTTTGTTTGATTAAATGCATTTTTGTTTTTTTAGCAAGTGTCTACGTGTCAGAGATTATATTGCGATGATAAATTGTGTATAAGTACGTAATATGTTCACGAAATCTGCACGTTTGCAGTGAATAGTGTGGTTAGTTGTGTTGTGCATATGTGCTAATTGTAGTAATTTTTCCTGTAATTTAAAAGTGTACCTTATCTATTAAGGAAGTGGTGAAGTCTTAGGAAATAAAAGTTATAAATACAGTGAAATATAAATTAACATATCGTGACAGTTCAACACAGCGTAAGTCGACTACTCAGTACTATATTAGCAGTCTTACAGATCGAAAGGTTAATAATCTAGATTCTATTTATAGAGCTCTTTTTTTTTAATTTACATTTCTTTTACTCATTTTATATTTTAATATATGAATTTATATTGTAATTATACAGTATATGAACGATAGAGAGAGGTTAAACTTTTTCATATTTGTGTGCACATAAACCTGATATGTTAATAAATACTACCGAGATCAACACATGCAAAATAACAGTGTGCATAATTGTCGCATAACTATAAATTGAGATGTCATTTTTTTATGGGTACAAGAAATATGTTATTGTCTTATGTTTCTTTTGCGTCGAAGTATGACATCATCAACAAAACGACGCAAGCATATTATTTTGTCTGCTATGTATGTAATTATTCTGTAAACTCTGCGTTTTACATTTTATTCTGAAAGATTCACGGAAGGAATAGAATTTACATCAAGCAAGATAGCCGGAAAACCGTTAAAAATGTATGAAAATTACTAGTTATTGAACTTATATTCATCCATTATATAATCCATGTCATTTTAAATCCAATAAATATTGTGGTGATGTTCAACATATGCGCTTTCTAAAAGTAAAATTATTTTAAAATCTGATGTGGACACCACATGACTTCCTTGTACGCCTATATACACAATTTTTGCTGCACGTCATTTAAATGAATTTCATTTGAAAATGAAATACGATCCTCCAATTCTTTAACAAAGTGGACAGTTACACAATTGCTAAAATATTGTTTTTTATTAACATAAAATATTTATACATTATTAATTCAACAATCTTATCTGTAATATTAGGATAGAGTAAAAGTTTTTTTATAACTCTTTAAATAAATGCAAGTCTTATATCTATCTAATATTTTTTTTTTTTTTTTTTTAAATTACTATATTGTAACCATCAATAAAAACGAAGCAGGAAAAGGTTACTAAATTTTATAGCAATATTTATTATCAAGTAAACAAATGCATAAATAAATAAAAAATTATGTATTTATACAGGAAAAATGGAGAACCAAGTAAGTATTACCTATTCACACATATCATATTTCATAATTATCATATATATATTTTTAATTAACTTCAATGAAAATAAAAACAAAACTGGAAAAGGTTACTAAATTTTTAGTTTACACTTTTAACATATTTTTGCTTGGGTTTAAAATGAGTATGGTCTTGTAGGATTATTGTTTTTGTGAATTTATAACATTTGTTACTACAGTTTGTGAATTTGCAGCAGTTTGTATTAGTCTATATATTAATCTTGTTTCACGTCGTTCGAGTAGATATGCGGTGTAAGTGAAAACTTGTCAGATTCGTAACTATGCACACTTCGGTTCAATCGATTTCATAATACATGTTTTTTTACCTTTTTTTTTTTAATTTAAATATATTGATTTATTGTACTTTGATTTTATTTACTATGATTGTGAAAAAATTTTCAATTAAAATGAAATGTACATAAAATTTTATTTCTTTAATAATTTCTGATTGTTTTCATTTTTTTTTTTTGTTGTATTGCATTATTCTTGTTAAATTTTTTTACAATCTGAGGTTAATAATTATTAATAAATCAATATATTTAAATTAAAAAAAAAGTTAAAAAAATATATATATGTATATGATGTCGGATTCGAACCGATGTGCCTTCCCCTTGTAAGATCCAGATATTTCATTAATTAAAATTTTATTTGGCTATAACTCTGGAACCAATGAAAATAAGTACTACTTATAATAAATACATCGTTGAAAAACTCTCAACGAGGGCTTGTTACTGCAGTTAAGAAAAAGCCCAAAATCTAAATGTTTCAAAATTGAAACAACTGTATACGCATTTTTGGCCCTGCCGATTGCAATCAAAAGGAAAGTTGTAACTAAATGTTACAACAGTCTTAAATACAAAATTTCAACATTCTACAGCTAATCCTTTTTGAGGTCTGAACGTACGTACGTACGTACAGATGTCACGCCGAAACTAGTCAAAATGTTTTGCAAAAAATTGTAGATATTTTCGTTGAAATCTGAAAACTAAAATTTTTCGCGATTACAATACTTCCTTTACTAAGGAAGTAAAAACATTTTAAAAGGTTTCACATTTACTTCCAAATAGTTTTTGTTATCTTACCGGACAAAAGATCAACAGAATTATTTTTTGGTATAAAAGTGTAGGGTTAAATTAAAAAATATTAACTAAATTTTATAGCATTTGAATTTCATTTTTATTAGGTTATTGTTAAATTGCAGCCTAAAAAAAATTAAAATAAAAAATTTTCTATAGAGCCGAAATATAATTAAAAAAAAGAAAGTTTAGAAATATTTCAATGTAGGCTTGCACCTTAACGCAACAAATTTTTGGAAAAAGTACAATCAAGATTACAAAAAATATACGTATATTTACCGTCGTATGGTTGTATGTAATAAAAAGAAATATTTTTTTAATATTATATATCACTATAAATTATTTGTCATCACATTTTATATTTTATCTTTTTTTACCCCAAGTAGACGTAAATTCTTATAATAATTAGAATTTTATTCAATAATTATTTGAAGCTTTCACGGAATATTTTTTGTTGAAAAAAAAAGTTTGAAACAAGAAGGCGCTCATTCACCCACATCGTGTTTAATTACATTAAAAGGATACTTTAACAGTTATATACGCGGAAGCTCAGCTACTTTCACAAACAATATTATACTCGGTTTTTAAATCAAGGATATCATAATTTTTAGCTAGCCCACTACGCCAGTTATGGGAAAGTTGACCGAGTTTTTTTTTTAATAATTTATTATATATTACTAAAAAAGAACAGTAAATTATTTTACTTTTGTTACTATTATCGAAGACCTAAATCATTTTTGACATAGAATTAATGTATAATTATTAGAAGGAAAAGTACAATAAATAAATACTAATAATGAAAATAGGTTGCAATGCAATTCAAACTGAATTTTTTCTACTACTACAACTGGAGAATAAAACTATTTACTTTCAAAATTAATTTAGCCTCCATATTACGAATATTGTGTCTAGTATTACAATTATATAAATTTACTAATTGTATGTTTTCGTATCTAATTGTTCTGAAATTATGTAAGGTTTTTCATATATTAATTATTTTAACTCTAAAAAGTAGTCCTAGAAAACTTTTATAAAAATTTCACCTCAAAATAACTTTTAAAAAAGTTGTCTAAATTTTTCAATATTCGTAGAGTTTAAAACCTGACTTTAACGTAAAAAAAACAATATCATTTTTTAATCAATATTTTTTAGTGTTATGAAAATTTTTATAAATTAAATACTTTGCTAGGTCAAAATTTCCGTAAACTAAAAAAAATAATAAAAAATGAAAATTGTATACTTAAACCTTTAATAAGATTGGATAACTCAGATTTACAGTAAAATAATACAAAAATATTGCAGCTCAGTAATGTAGAAAAAAAATAGAACACCGATTTTAAGGATAGAGTAAATTAAAAAAAAAAAAAATTGCTTGCATGTCTATCTTTACATGGAACTCCTTTAGATTTTAATATATCTTTCAGTATTCTAAGCCTTTTATTTATAATATAAATTATATTATTAATATAAAGTAGTAATAATTCACCATATTCTTACTCGATTAAAGAAATAATCTCACGTCGATTGATACATAAAACAAAAGACACCTGCACACCTAACGTAAATTCCGGCATACAAGTCAAAATTTTAAACCAACACTATTATTAAAATTTCAGTTTAAATTAAAATATATCTAGATTAATTTATTAAAATAAAAATTATAATAAAAATACTGTAATATTTTGTTAAAAATAAAACAGAAAGAATGAATAATTTTAACTAATTAGATATAATTTATAAATAACCGTTACTAATATTATTTACAACGAAAAGTTTATTTTTTTCATTAATGTCATTATTCCAAATTGTGGATTATCTCTTGTCCATTTCCGTGCACACATATGAACAGGACAACATGCATAACCGGATATTATTTATTTCTGGAAATTTCAGTACTGAGAATGAGCACAGTCTCAATTAGTAAATCTTTCCATAAAAAAAAAACCGACTAACCAATAAAATAATGAAATCGCTTGATAATGACACCGAATGCTCATGAATGAAAATTCATAAAATAATTACCTATTTTCAAATACTTATTTTTCAGTTTATTTCTGCAATCAGGTCAGAAAGTTTGAAGAGAAAAAATAAGTTTTTAACTAACCTTTGTAAGTTAAATTAGTTTTTAACTTACTACTTGTCTAAGGGAAGAAGGATCTTTTGTGATATGACAAAATCAGGCCTGTTTTAACAACTACGTTTTGTTTTCAAATTAGTTAGTTATATAAAACCCTGATAATATTTTGTTTTATCCTTGATTATTAATAAATCAGATATTAGGAAGCGGTAAAGTTTTTTATGACATTCCTGAAAGTATGACACATGAAAATATATGTATAACAGTAATGTAAACTTACCACATGATTTGTGAATGTAATCATTCACACACGCTACAAATCATTCATCTCATCCTTTGGACCAATACCCGACAGTGGTCCTGCACGTTAAACAAGGAAAAAGAAAAAAATCTTGGTTGAACTATTTTTAAGAAAAAATAGTTCCTTATTTCTAACAATTCATTTTACTTTATGTATGTTTTAAAAGATTAGTTTACCACAAAGCTGAAAAAAATGATTGCATACATTTTTTAGAGGATAAATTTTTAAATCAAATAAAAATATTAATTTTCAAACGGCTATTCATCCAATCTCTTGTACGTGGTAAGTTGACATTATTGTTATACATACATAATTTTCAAGTTAAATCAAGTTTTTTTATTGCTCTAAATTAATGTCCATTTATTTAACTGTTATTCACTTTCTGTTTACTTTAAGTATACTATTCTGTTTAGAATTAAATTTATTTTAAGTTTTATTAAAGAGTTTTATCTGTTTATTGACAATTTAACAAAGTTATTGTAAGTGAAACCTAAAAATGTAGGTTTTCAACTCCCTTTTTTTGCGCTTTACGCCGGTCTTCTAAAAAACTGCAAAAGTTACAGTTCTCGGACTACTTTTTTCACTTTATCAGATTAATTTTCATATGAAACTATCAAATTAGCTTACATTTTTCCGTCCAAGGAATTTCTGTATGGCTTCATTTCACTTGCGGAAATGAAATCTGGGCGAAATTTTCGCCAGACGTAACTCGTCAACGAAACGTTTCCGGAATATAATACGGAAACGGTTTATATGTACGTTTTTCTTTATTTTTACATGTAGAATGAACTGCCAAAGTATCTGCATAACGTGGTAAATCACTCTGTATGTATTATTTTTTATACCGATATTTTATTTTGGGTTGAAATTTATTAGAGTTTTATGAGGAATACTGTCTTAAAATTTTTACCGAATTTTCGAAGACAAGTTCGAAATTAATTTCGATCACACAGTGGGATGGGGGTGAGAATTAATTTTCTTTATATTTTGAGGTATGAGTACGGTAATACATTCACTTAAAATGTAATTTCTTGTATATATATATATATATTTATATTTATATTGGAGTATGTATAAAATATTGTGGCTCGAAAATTTCTAAAACTAGATCAATTTTAATAAAATTTAGATATCCTGTAGTAATGTATCTGAAGCTGTACTTGTGAACATTTGATGAAGATTGGTTGAGTTATTCTAGAGTTACCCTGAATTTAACGTCGACTACAGACAACTAACATTAATTTGAAGTTAAGTTGACCGTGTAGTGGTGTACTTTTCATACGCGCTTACGCAGTGAGTTACAGTACTAAATGAGTTGAAACCTTGATACTTGTATGTAGAGTGTACTCGTTAATCGAACGTATGTAGTGCATTGTACTCTGAAAATCAGTGCGTCTCCGACTGCGAAATAACGGGGGCGTCGGAAACGAAAAGGTGAATCTCACCGCACTCGCAGTTCAGGTCGTTAGGCTCTATTTGACGCCATCTATCGCGGTTAACTCTGGTTGGTGCAACCCCAGTTCGAAGCCGGTTTAAAGTCACCCACGTTTGCCAGTCAAGGTCATGTCCTGGAGGTGTTGGAGCTCTTTTTGGGAACCATGGAGGAGGCTCGATAGATGTAGAGTTCAAAAATCCCTTTCTCGATTTCAGTCTAGGAGGGGGTGGTCGCTCCATCTGGTACATTGTATGTCGTGTATCGAAAGATTGTCTGAACCTTTCAATGTACTCGGCTTCAGCTCGACGTATTCCAGGTTCCTCCATGGCTGCCGCTCGGTGCAACTTTTCAATAGGTGTGGGTTTCATACATCCCATTATTAAACGACAGGTCTCGTTCAGCGCTATATCAACCGTTTTGGTGTGTGTTGATCTGTTCCACACAGGACATGCATATTAACTTTGTAAAAATCAATTGTATGTATCTCTTGGGTATATATTTCGTTCTCTCTTCAGGTTTTCATTTTAAAAAAAATGTTGAACGTAACAGATACTGTGATCAAATCAAAACAGTTTATTTTGTTTTAACGGTTAATAATAATGGATCGGATATTATCTCGGTACAACATATTAATATTACGCATATATTCCAGTAGCATTATTTATCTATTAAATAATTACAGTCATTAACTTAAGTAAAAACAAGCCACATGATGTAAGTATAACGGCAAAAAAAAGAAGCAATTATGGAAACATCTAGTAGAAAAAAAATCATTATTATCTTCAAATTTATCCGTTCAGATATATTAATTTTTCTATAAGTTTTTAGCTTTAAACAAATACTTATATAAAGGAAGTACCGATGTCGTAATTTATTATTTCCTTTAAGGATGTTAAGCAGTATATTTATTTAAGTAAACATTATACAAGATGATAGTCATTTAAAATAAACATCGCATTTACATTATAGAATTATTATCTTAATACATAAAAACAAACCTACAGAAAATAGACGCTTATGTTGATTAGGTATGCAAATTAAAACGAACGCTGAATCAGATTTCTTTTTTTTTTTGTAATGAAATGAAACATAAAAATACTTTTAATTGAATGACTTCAAGGTAAAATTAAAAAAAAATAAAACAACTTAATTTTAAATATAAAAGAGTAGCTGAGAGTAATTTTCTGGAAAATAACTGCCGCAAGAGTATAATAAAATGCTATTTAATGGTTCGTTTCATTTAAAAAAGATTTTTATACTTTTGTATTATTTCCGTTACAATTAATATAATTGTGTTTAACACATGAGTATTTTATTAATAAAAAATCTAATTAAATGTTTTAATTAATAATATTTCATTAAAAGATTTCTTAAATTTAAAAAAAAATAATTTATTAAAATATTATAAAAGAAGCAAATGGATCAACAAAATATAAAACTTTTAACAGATTTTTCTGAGATATTTTATGGTTTACGATTTTTGCTTTTGTTTCGATGACTATGACTATGTGAATAACATTTTTCTAAGTCTCCCTTTTATTCTTTTCCTGCCAGTACTTTTTAAATTTTATATTGGTCTTTTTCCTGATACTATTTTTTTTTTTTTTTTGTTTATTTTGTTACTGCTTTTTAAATTAGTATTTTAATCTTTCAAACGTCTATATTTATTCCACTAAAATCAGTTCTAAATAACAAATAATTTATAATGAAAGGACATATTAATTACAGTTGTTTTTAATTTTTATAATTTATAACATTTATTTGTTAAATTCTGATCTGTTTTATTTTTAATAAAATATGTTGATTTTGTTTATTTTTCATAGTCTTTATTACATAAATTTTGTTAGAATTAAATTTCTTATAAGATTTAATAATAAAATTTACGCATTTATTAGTCATTTCACAAAGTTTTACTTCAAATTTAAAAAAAAAAAAAAACGTGTTTTTCGTCACCGAAGTTTTTTGTTTTAAGTTGGTTATCATGAAAACTACAGAAGATACAGTTCTGGAATCTTTTTTATTCAATTATCAGGTCAAAACCTTAAGAAATCATAAAAAATTTACTCCGTATATACAGACTAAAAATTTCAGTGTGACTTCATTTCACCGGAGGAACTGAAATCCGGGCAAAATGTTTCGCTAGCCGTAACTCAATATCCGACCTTTTTCAGACATGTTTATACAGGTGTCCCATATAAAACGCAACCCATCAATCACTCATCCATGAAATTTCAAAAGTCAAGCTTACTCCCTTACTCGCTACTGAAATGGACTCGTCCAACATCTGAACATCGGGGCGACGCAGTAGAACACTACCGATAGTAACAACCATGGAATCATAACGTTCAGTGTATTGCTAGAGACAAGATGGTGTTTTCGCTAGATGAACGTGTTTTCATTGTTGAGTCGTACTTCAGTACGAAATCAGTGGTTGCAGCGCAAGATTTGTTTCGCCAAAAGTACCCATATAAACCAGCTCCTAACAAAACATCAGTATTAAGGTTAGTTGCAAAAATTTAGAGAGACTGGTTCTGTTAATAACAAGGAACACAAAAGATCTGCGTTAGTGTTGAATACAGATACAGTCGCTGAAATCAAAGACCGATTACTCGCCTCGCTAAATAAATCGATCAGACGTTTGTCTGCTGAAATTAATTTGTCTAAATCAACTGTTCATCGGGCGATCAAACAATTACAATTACGACCTTATCGCATTCAAACGGTTCATCGACTTCTTGAGCCCGACAAAGAAAAACGGCTACAATATTGTCAACGGTTCCGTCGATTTCTGCGTGAGGGAATTAATGTTATGGATTCGTTATTTTTCACAGATGAAGTACGGTTTCATTTGGATGGCTACGTAAACAGCCAAAACAGTAGAATTTGGAGCGCTGAAAATCCCCACGTTTATCACGAAAAACAATTACACCCGCAGAAGTTGGGCGTGTGTTGCGCGATATCGCGGAAGAAAATAATCGGTCCTATTTTTTCGAGTACACCATTAATGCAGAACGATATCAGGATATTTTATTTCAGTTCATCGCACTCTTGGAAGAGGAAGACAGACACTGCTGGCTACAACATGACGGTGCGACATCGCACTACGCAGGTTCAACTTCTGATTTCGTCGAGGAATTCTTTGGTAATCGTGTTATCGGTCGAGGCTTGTGGCCACCAAGATCTCCAGATTTGACTGCGGTGGATTTTTTCTACGGGGTTACCTCAAAGAAAAAACCTACAGCAACCAACCACGAACACTTGAACAACTGAAAGTCAATATTGAACAAGCTGTATTAAATATCCAGCCACAAACTTTGAAAAAAGTTGCAAGAAACGCTGTAAAAAGAATTGAAGTTTGTATTCAAGAAGATGGCGGCCACTTCCTACATTTACTCTAAATGTAAGGTAATGGATGGTAATAATAAAAATTACATTTACATTTACACACGCCTTTTTATTATTTCATTACCTACCAATATAAGGTTGGGTTGCGTTTTATATGGGACACCCTTAAGATTAAGGTTAATTAAGATTTTTCCTTATTTCAAGCTCTAGAATTAGTTCTCAAATTATTTCCCTTTCCTCCTGAATCATTCTCTATAATTCAAATTTTAAAATTTATTGAAGAGATAAATTTTACTTCCTACGGATTACTAAATGCAATTAGATAAAAGTATATTAATTTAGAAGTACGATTTGATTTATTATCTTTGTCATTGAGAAAAATTATTTGTTTTATTTTATTGGAAATTTATTTCAATGACTGAGAAAATAAATACTTTGACAGTTTTAAAATTTTAATTTATTTATTTATTAATGTTAAAACAAAAATCCTTTCAAAGAAGCAGAAACCTCTGTGAAAGTACGAGTACTAAAGACACTAAAAAGTAAAAAGCAGTATATGAAAGATTTCTAAAAATTATTATATATTCTGCAACTAGAATGAGATTTATTAATTATTTATTACGTGAAGAATCTCTGTTTATGGCAAAACAGAAAAAAACATCTCCTAAATACAGCTGTACATTTTTTACTTTCTTAGTGTCAAAGTTCAAGACTCTAAAACTATGGCATTAGAAGGAGATATTTTAACACATATTTTAACGGTGTTGAACCCCTTAAAAAAAAATTGAAATTAAAAAAAAAAACCGAAAAAGTTTTTAGATATTTACTTGAAGAGTATTTGCAATCCGAAATCGAGTGAATAACTCGTTTAGTACCGTCGAAAATCGGGAAAATTTGCAGTCATTCTTTAAATTTTATTTACCTTTCTTCACCCCTTTCAAGATAAAATTTTGAAAAATTTCGAATTTGTTCATTTGATATTCACATAAAGATAACACACAACAAAAATCAAGCTGATTTCTTCATTTTTTACGAGAAATTAAAAAAAAAATTAGTAAATTATATTGTTACACCATTTTAACCATTTGAATACGGAATTTTAAATATCTTTTCTTAATGTGCACTTACACTGTAAGAAGAACGTGTATAAAATTTTCGTTAATTTATCTTCAGTAGTTTATGATGAGCGTTGATTTTGAATCATTCATGACATGCTGCTTTATATTAATTTTTAATATTGTTCTATATTTTAAGTCTGTCGGAAGGTTAGTTTAATTTTAATTAAACTGAAAGGATAAGTGGAAACGTTAAAAGGTTAATATTTGGGAGGTAGATGATAAGAATTCCCAAAAAAATTACGAAAATTACTCTATATAAATTCATATGAGAACCGTTCATAAGTAAATAAATTACATTCTAATATGTCATACAGAGCGCAAAGGAATACATTTTTTACGTGACTTCAAGATGTCATAATCTAAATAGTTAAATACGTACATTTTATTTGTTGTAATTTTAAGATTTCATGGTTAGTTATTATGTATATTATGTATTATGTATACGGATGTAAAAAATGTATACTAAGAAAAGGAAGGAAAAAAGGCTGAAGGACTTTGAGTTAGGAGGTTAGAAAATATTAAATGGATTAAATGAGCCTTGTGGGCAAAATTATCCGTTGCAAGGCATCGGGGCGTAGGTTGGTGGACCTCTCGTACACGGACCCGGCGGCAGTCCGCACTTGCGGGTTGTCGTTCATTAGATGATGAGACATGCGGAACTCTTAAGATCTGCGCTTACCCGGCCCTTCTGCGGGCCCATTATTGTGTCCCGTGTAATGCCTTCATGGCGGGTACCGGGGCATTTTAGGCATTTAGGGGGAGATTGTTTAGAGAGTCCCCGCTTAGTGCGTTTTTGGCGGGAAACCTCACACACCCAGTAGTAAGGGCTGCTGGGCATCTGACAGCAGATTTTCCTCCTCTCGCGAAGAAAAAGGATTAAATGAGGCGATTTAATGAGGAAAGAATTTAATTCAGGAAAATAAAGCTAACTGGCTAGGAAGTATCATCATAAGAGTAAGAGTGATTAAAACGGTGCTAAAAAAGATCAGTAAAAGGTGAAAAAAAAATCCAGAAAAGAGTAAGTTTTATAAATAATCTGAAAGGAAATGAGAGTTATCAAGAACTTAAAACTTTAGCTGGAAATAGAGAAAAATGGAGAGAGTTATGGACATGCCTCAAAGGACTTTCCTCAGGGCACATAACCGTATAATAATAAGATTATAGTTGTCCAGCCACGAATCACAATTCTCTTCCGAAAACAGGATACCCAATCCCAAGATCAGCTACTGGCACTCTATATCAGGCTTACTAGTGAAAAGAGATGGGTAGTAGTGCCTCGTTGCCTTCTTACCGTTTTCAACATTAAACCAAGTGTTCAGAAACGAAGACAAATGTTGCCCCATAATGACATGTTCGTCATATTTGGTAGTATTTGGTTGTGAAGAAACTTGTCTTAGAAATAATTCTTAGTGATACCTTTTAAACTTGATTTTATACATCCATTACAACCAGAAGTTAGAATGAGGTAGATAATGGTAAAACTGCAGAATTAATATAGCTTTTCTGTTTTGAAACATCATTTATTAATTGCAGTGGAATAAAAGTTTCTAAATAGAATTATTAAGCATGTAAGCTCTCCGCAGTCGGAGTTATTACCCCCTCTATAAAACTAGGGTTCCACACGGCCCATTCCAGATAAACCTTTCAGAGGAGAACTGAAGAGGAATTGCAACGACAGAAGGATGCAAAAATTTTGTAAATTTCCTAAGGAATAACTCCAGTAAAATCTTATCAAACTTAAGATTTTATCAAAAGGATCGGAACACAATCTCAAATTCCAACCATCTTAAAAATAAATAAAATACATAACCTCAAGTAAAAATAAATATACATCAGTCAATCAGCAACGGACAGATGTCCAGGTTTTGCGATAAGTCGAGGGATTAAAACATCTTCAAATTAAAACACTTGCGTTCCGTAGTAAGTTGCATTTTAATTTAAACATTTCTTGGTAATTATATACAGTTACGGAATCACCTCGGATTTTGATGAAATTAGGAATATACCTTATTTAGAACTTAAATTATTCGTCGGAAACGCCTTTCAGCCCAATTACATCCCTAGTAAGTTACACAGTATTCTTATAAAAAATTTCGTAATTCGGCACTGCACAATTGGACTAAATAATTTTTTTTGTCAAAATTAAATTTAGAATGAGATTAAATTCACTAAGACTAAATTGAGTCATACTAAGCTTAATATGTGGGTTTTGGTAAATGTGTAATATACTATTTACGGAGTAAATAACTTGGTTTAAGCGAAATTTAATTGAATTTAGTTAGGTTTAGGACAAGGTTAAGATTAGATTGGTTTATAAGTAATTTATAACCTTTAGTATATTAGTTAAATTCTTAAGTAAGTTTAACTGAAATCAAATTATTTAGTCATCAAATAATGTATAAACACGTGTATAGTATAAAATAACGAAACTTTGGGTGCGGATACTTTGTAAATTATGAGGGACGTAACTCGAGTGAAAGGCGTTTTCGACTAATAATTTCAATTGTAACGAATAACTTACGTCCTAAATACGGAATATTCAAAATTTTATCAAAATCAGTGGTGAGTCCGTAACTGATATACCCTAAATTTAAATTCCTTATTCGAAAAGCGATAGAATCCTTTATGAATTAATTGTGTTATATAATAGGTTTACCTGGTCGAAACGTGTTTTTAATCGGAAATCTTATTACGAATGGAGGATGGAAAACTGAAAAAAATATCCATACCATAAAATTTAATAAAATCTCAATCTGTCGAGCTTCCGTATGGAAAGGCAAGTTCCTTTAACTCTTACGCTTCCACAACACAATTTACTAACGGTTATTTCATACAGATAACAATATATGAATTTTTTATTTTATTTTTTTTTTTTAGAATTTACAAGTTATAATATCAATTCGGTGTTATTCACAATAAGACACCGAATAATCGAAAGTACTGTGGTATATATATATATGGAGAAAAAAATAATGACATAATAAAAAGGAAAGAACTGTTGATCTTTACTTGGTCTATATTATAAAGCTCAATGCGCTAGCAACGAGCGTTCATTGCTTATGCTACATAGAGACAGTTTTAATAGGCAGACAATGCTCTCCGCTTGCTAAATAAATTATATTTCCTATACAATAGTGTTACATGAAGGTATGTTTATAACAAAAATTTCTGACATCGCAAAAATGTGGATGTAATCCACTTATAATATTTATTATAATAGAAAAATGATTTACTTAAATATTAGTGATAGGGCTAAATATTTTAACAATACAATCTGCTTAATTAAAATAAATAACTGGATTGTACGTTAAAAAAATAAAATCATTAACACCTGAAATAGAAAAACAAAACAATAGCAATATTACAGGTATCTTTTTATAACTATGCTTCGTATTATTGGAAAGAAACGTGCTAAAACAATACAGAAATATTCTATTGTTATGTATTATTTTAATTAACTACTCTTCGTTTTAAAGGGCGATTTTTTTATTAATGTTAATTGTTTAATTAATTAATTAATCGTAATACGCTGTTGTTTTAGAAATAGAGAATTCCATTGTAATTTGTTCAAACAAAAAATCATTACAAAATACAAACTTAATGGTTGAATCAAAAGATTTAATTATTCAACAGAGAAAATATTTTTTATTGACATTAAGTTAGAAATAAACCGTATACATAGGTATTAGTAGAAATGAATATTAAGTTAAATAAGATTTCATTGTATTATATAAACCAAGATTCAAAATAACTCACCGGGTTGGTCTAACGGTAAACTCGTCGTAAATCATCTGACTTCGAAGTCAAAGTTCTCAGGTTCAATTACTAATAAAGGTTACTTTTATTTGGATTTAAATCTAGATCGTGGATACCGTTGTTCTTTGGTGGTTGGGTCTCAATTAATCACACGTCTCAGGAGTAGTCGACCTGAGTTTGTTCGAGACTACAAATTTACCGATACAGTTACATTACACTGTTAAGTCGCAAATGAATTTAATTTTTTGTGAAACTATAAATAAAAAGTATTAAAAAAATAAAGATTCAAAAAAAGAATATAAATATAAATAAAAAAAATTATTCAACTAAACTATTATATTTCTAAAATAATAAAATTATAAAGTATTTAATTAAAAAAAAGGTTATCATTTCTTTTTTTTCTCTAATTTTTATAGCCGAGATATTTTTGTTTTTCCATAATAAACTACTAAATATTATTAAACAATTTTTTCTCTAGTTAAAAAATTGAATAAAGACTTGTTAACCGTTAAAATTTAATACATTTTTAATTCTTGGATAGCAATTTTGCACCGAACGTCACTCGCTTCAGAACAGTTAAAATCGTTGTATGAAGCCGTTACTTGAAGAAAATCCATCACAACAAAAGACAATAAATAAAATATGTTATTAGATTTTCATAAAATTGTTGTGATTTTTTGAAGTAATTTTCTGAAAATCAAATAAAATATTTGTTTATTTTTCTTTTGTTTGTAATAAAGTTAGTGAATTTCCATCTTTATAATGTGTATTTTATATTTTATATGAACACAAAGGTAAGAGCAACGATGGATTATTAGACTTTTGTATTGGATAGCACTTGAACAATTTTTAGCTATATTTATTGAAGCGAGGGAAACCAGTGGACGGCATACCGAATATTATTAACAAAATAAATCTTCCGTGTAGATATGGTCATTTATTTAATTAAATTTTCTCACTTCTTATATAGATGTTAATACATAAATAAATATTAGAATGAATATTAGAAATATTATTAAATAAATACGTAAATTATTTAGATATTTCTAATACATAAAATTTTACTCAAGAAAATTTCATTTAGAAAAACAGTTTTTAATTCAGTGATTAATTTGTTTTCTCCGTTCATAAGTAGGAGAGTATTTTATGTAAGGTAAAATATCTAACAATAAATAATTATAGTTTTAATGATTTAGTTAATTTAATTTTTAATAAATCTAAAGTAGAATGTTCATTATTTATGTTCCTTAATCTAAAAATAAACCGGAATTATTAAAACCAGAGACCTCTTCACTCAAGCATTAAATATAAAATTTATAAAAATAGAAATGTGTGACACAATCAAATTTTGTAAGAAATAGATACGAGTATATACCTCTTAACTAAACAATTTTGAAAAGAGTCTTGATTTTTCATTAATTTGAAAATAATATTTTCCGTTTCGCAAGTATCAGTGATTCAGTGTAAATTTTACTTCTGTATTCACATTCATTATCCTTTTAGCTTGATAGATGTAATGATACACATAACCTGCAATCTGGAATTTTTAAGGACAAAAATTAAAGTATGAAAAATTTAAAAAGAACTTTTTTATTTGAAATGTTCGATTATTTTCACATCCCAAACATTTTTTCATATCTTATCAACCGCTATGAAAACCCCTCAGAATGCTTTTTATATTATGACTTGCCTGTCGTTCGCTTTAATCTGTCATTTTCGAGTTGATACCACGTTAAGAGATTTTTTTAATTTTATTATCGTACTGAATAAAAGAGATTCTGTTACGAAAAAATAATACTACTATGTTAAGGGATGAATGATCTCTTTGTGTACCTTATTACAAGAATAAATAAATTAATAAAATCATTTTTCTAGTTACGAAAGTAGTTATGATAATAAAAAATAGTTGAAAAAACTTTACGATATTAATTTGTCAAAAAAATTTAAAAAGGATATCTCACGAAATTCTGATCTTTAGATTTTAATACCAAGGAGTAATTAAATTCAGGGAGGTAAATAAAAGTTCCGAAAAGATTTCTTGAAATACATTATGCTTGACGTAGAATGCATTAGTTTTTTTAAATAAATTTATGCCGCACTTTGTTAGAAAAATCACCAATTAATATTTTATTAAATATTTATTTTTGCGAAACCATTGTTTATCAAGATAGAAGGAATACATGTCTCCGGGTGAAACTAAGTTGGTTGAAAGTTATTAAGTGGTAAAGTGGTGATTAAGTGACTGAAATTTATCTCAGATGATTATTTTAATAGAAGACATACATAACCTTATTAAAAATTGAAATCTTTATTTTCATTCGTAGCCCAACCTTTGAATAATTGAACGAAAAAACTGAAACCATCTTAACGAAAAAACGGAATATCGGTTTCAAATTTCATTCGAATCTGTTTGTTAGTTTTAAATATATTTTGGAATCAATTTAATTAACGTTAATCAATATGTTTATCTATTCAAATAATTCTAAAAATTTCTTAACTCAGTAAAAAAAAATTCTTTCTAATTACTTCATTTTTTTAAGAAATGAAACATAAACAAAAACTTTTACTTTGGATGGGTACGTATTGGATATAGCCTGTCTACCATAATCATAATGATCCCGTAACTTTGAAAATACTTCAAAGTTACGGGATCATTAACATATTTTACATGTTAAAAATATAAGCATTATTGGTTATAATTATTGAAATAAATTAATCAATCTTAACCTACGATCGCTTCGCTCGCTAACCTCCACTAATTAACGGTAATATTTTGATTACTTAAATAATAAATAATTACAATAATTACTGAATTTATTATTTATAAATACTCAAAACATTGCTGCATTAATTAATCAAGCTTTGCGAGCGTACGTTAAGTTTGGTTAAATTATATTTATAAAATAAATAAATATAAATGGTTATAAAAATTAAAATAGTAATATAATGTTTATATCGGGTGATATTAACAATAACCTAAAAGTTTGCAACTGGTCGACGGACCAATGTACGTAAGTACGTTACTTTGATATGTCATTTAACGAAGAAATTTCTAAGAAATTAAAATTTAAAAAAAATATATGTATATTTATTCAAACACAGAAAGAGAATTATTTTAAATCTTACCTTTAACAAAAGTCTGGAACAAATGGAGGTGTATTAAAATACTTTTATTGATAAACTAATCAGAAACAATACGTAATAAAAACACTATTAAAAAAAACTAATAAAAATCACTGATCACATTGTAGTAATAATAAAAAAATAATTGACTGATAATAAATTTAAAATTGAATACAAATAAAGAGAAATAAAATTTGAATAAAGACACGATACAACTGATGAAAAAAAAACAAACAGCGCGCGCACGCATACAAACAACGTAACCACATGTACTTCCGATCGAGACCACGTCCACGAGTTAACTAAACAGACGATAGCCTAGCAACTCTTATGTTAACGAAAGCAGTTGACGGCTGCCGCTGTTCGTACGTTTATTCATTGCAGCCAACCAACACTACCTATACTGTACATACAGCTCGCTATAAAACATACCAGTCCGTCAAATACTACTCACTCACACATTCATAATCCCTACTCAACTTTTTCTTCAGTTCATCTTTCTTATTCGATAAAATATTACAATATATATATATATATCTATATATATATATATATGCCATAAAATAATTTAAAAAAATATTCCCATATTATATAATACAGACATTTTTTCATCATCGTTCATTGTAAAACTTCTTATATACTCGAATTTTTTAACAAACTCATTTCATTATATATTAATGAAAATGTAAATGATAGTTTTTGATCCAACTGCAGTACCATCCCGCTATAACGAGGGGTACTTTATCGTTTCTCCCCCCACCCAAATTTTGCAAGTTTTTCACCTGAAAATAACTAAAAATAATTCAAATTAAGTTTGGTTAGATTAAATTTATAATTTATACGTATAATTACAAGTAATAATGCTTATATTTTTAAGATGTAAAATATGTTAATAAGGAAAATGTTTAAAATGATCGGTGTAAAACAGCATGTTACTGTGTTATCGGGTTATTTCTCCGGCTTAAGGTAATAGTTCCAGCTATTTTGAGTTACTTTCAGGTAAAAAATTTGCAAACTTTTTTTTGGGAGGGGGAAGAAACCAAAACCTACCTAACATGGTCAAAATAACACGGATACGACTATCACTCGGATAGAAAGACGTCCTCCCTCAAAAAAATAAATATCAGATATAATTTTTTTTTTACTTTTTAATTATAGAAACGCATTTAAATATTTATATTTATTTAGTTTTTAAATTTATCAGAATAAATAAATACGATAATATATTTACCTCTGTGAAATTATACATAGCTGTATAAAAATATGAAGCAAACAAAAATAACTTCATACTTATATCAAACATCTGTTTTAAATCCACGTGTTAAATTGTGTACACCTATGTTGTTTTAATACAGGAATGTGTTCTTATAAAGTACTGTATTATATTACTTTATTGTATTTTTAATTCAAATCAGTTACTACAGTACTGTACTTTCAATTAGGTTTTAAGGAAAAGTGCTTGAAAAACTGTACAACTACCGTAGTTAACAGTTTCGAACAGTATGTAAATGAAATCCAGCTACAAAATTTTAAGTACTGTATAATACATACTCAGCACTGTATTCTTGTTTAGCCCATAATATTCTCATTTTCAATTGTAACATTCGATAATATTTTAATTGGTCATGTTGTTTTCCATATATCATTTTATCTTCGAAATAACGCGGATATAACAGTTGTCCCGTATGGCCGCGTTATATCGGAGTCATATTGTGTTAATTAATTGATCTAGAAGTTACGGCAACAGAAATTAGTACGGATTTTAGTTGTTATTTATATTCAGACCATCCACAACAAATATGTCTAAGAAAGTGTTTGTAGAAAATTAAATAATTCTTCAATTCTATGAGAATAATTTCTATCTTGAATAATGTTTACCTTAACAGTACTTATTATACTGGTTCTAAGAACATACGCTCCTTTTAATCCGCAAATAAAATTTCAAAATATTTTACTTCGTAGCTACAAATGGAGATCTTATTTTTGAAATGCAGTATAAGTACGTCAATATCTTTGAAAGTAAGGAAAAAATCCAACACTATTATTTCATTTTTCTACCTTTTTTTGTACTAAGTACCAATACAAAACGTACTGGTTCATAAGTTTATATTGGTACCTAATACCAATACTAACTTATTGTATTGGTACTAAGTACCAGTAAAATAACTTTTGATAATGGAGTTATTCCGAATCACGTCAACGTATAATAAAAGAATGAAGCTAAGAAAGGTAAGCAGCACTCAACATAGGACTCATAGTGTTCTTAGAAGAAAATATGATAATAATTATTACTTAAGAATAACAAATTCTATGAGAATAATTTTTACTGAATATTAAATGTAAAGAAAATATTCTCCTCAATAAACAAATCGTCATCATCATCAATATTCTTAGTTTAATAGAACATTTAGAACACTCAATTGTCATATACTTGCCTTCTACTTCTCTCCGTTTAATGTTTTCTTGGTTTTACATCTTTAACATAGTCATCATTCAGTCCGTTCATCTTGGTCTACAATTTTCTGTTTTCCTTTTAATTTATCAGGTTTTATTTCGATAGCGGACATATCCCTTAATAATCATTTTCTGAATTACTAATATAGTTATGTAAATTATTTACGGATTGAGTAATTATATAAATCATTAAATTGATAATGATTACCTTATCGGTTGTTTTAGTAATTATATTTCAACCTGTCTTTGTTACATCGTTGACTGTGTACTAATCGGCTGTGTACTAATTATTACAATCGTATATTGCGTGCATTTGTTGAGCTTGTCAGTATTGGTTATTTTCATCAAACATAGGTTTGTTTGATTAACCCACCGGGTTTGTATAGTGGTGAACGCATCTTCCCAAATCAGCTGATTTGGAAGTCGAGAGTTCCAGCGTTCAAGTCCTAGTAAAGACAGTTATTTTTATACGGATTTGAATACTAGATCGTGGATACCGGTGTTCTTTGGTGATTGGATTTTAATTAACCACACATCTCAGGAATTGTCGAACTGAGACTGTACAAGAATACACTTCATTTACACTCATACCTCTGAAGTAACGGAAATTCCCGGAGGCTTAACAGGAAATAGAAAAAGGATTGTTTGATTAATACGGAAGTGCCACATAAATAACATTCTTTCGTTTTTTATAAGCCAAAGAGATTTTACATAATTCTAAATTTCCCGTACAAGGTTATGAAATTTATCTTTCCTTAAAGAACAAGGAAGATATATAGGAATATGCCAACGCGAGTTGTCGAAATTTTGTTTTTTTACGGAGCCGATTGTGGCTGCAATTCAGTAAAGTGATATTGGAATTTATTTACTTACGCATAGAATAGAAAATATACCAGTTTTAAGTTTTTTTAACGAAGAATTTGGTACGGATAATGCAGCTGTAAACTGATTGAAAACATTTTGTAAGGGAAGTGTATGCGGATATGTTACTCCGTAACCCAGTAATACAGGCAGGAATGGTCTGGCGGGAAAATGGAAATAAACTAATTCCTTTTTTAAGGCGAAAATGCAATGTGAGGACGATTTAGCCTCAGTAGTGCGTGTCTGCAAGAATTAATAAACAAAAGAATGTATAAGCGGTCTCCGATCGAAAGAAAGACACGCTACTAAGTTTTATAAAGGACTGTATAAACCTGGAACGAACATAATTTCTGATTGTTGGTGGAGTTACGATGATATATACCTTATTTAAAAGGTTACAATTTTAGAAATGAAACCGTTAATTACTCGGTTAACTTTCGATATTCTATTACGGGGGCGCGTACAAACACAGTGGAGTTTATGGATAGCAGTAACAAATCGGAATCGCAAGGAGAGTGCTTCGTTGAGATCTATGCTAGACTCCTTTTTATGGGAATTCTTGTAGCGCCAGTGTAACGTCGACAGGACTCGTTCTATCATTTTTTATAGGACTTTGCCTTGTTCTGGCTTCCAAAACAGCGAATTTATTAATCTATTATTTATTTTTATTTAAACATATTCAAATCATTTATTGTTAAAACGATTAACTAAAAACATTTTTAATTCTAGTCACTTTATTTTCTATCCCAACAGTTTTACAAAAATTAACTTCAAGGTCGAAATTTTCGAATATTAAAATGTATTTTATTTTTGTTTAAGCGACGGCTAAATTTTTATTGAGCTTCTCCTGCTCTCGTCTAATTATTAACCAGTTTTATTGTAAAGTTTTTTAATATCAGATAAGCGAAAATATTAATTTTACTTCTTTTGAAGGGAAAATATGTATTTATTAGGGAAAGTTAATTTACGCAGTTTGTGTTTTTTTTTAAACTAATTGAATGATACCCTGTTTTATAGCTAAGCGGGTTCAAGTTTTAGTTGACAAGATAATTTTTTTAAAATTATTTTTGTACATAATTTTATTACAGTAAAATTATTTTCGTTATCTTCTCAAATAAATATCAGATCCTTATTTACGTATAGTAACCTTAGCTAATACAGTCTCGTAGAGAAAATATAGTTAAGAGGAATTGTAATAACCAATTATGATCAATTAAATACCGTTAGCGTAATGAATAATAAGAATTAAAATAAGAACGACATCTTATTATTGTTATTATTCATTCCTTGTTATTTAATCTAGCAGTCTTATTTCAGTAACATTGAAATATTTTTTAATATAATATTCCTGTATTAATGATTATTTATATTCAATGTGTTAATTAAATTTATTTTTCTGTCTAGTCAAAAAATAATTCTTCTTTAAGTGTGTGACAGGGTCATTTAATTGAATACAGTCACCCTCTTCTTTACTCCTAATGCAATTTAGTATCAATAAATATTGGGAAATTACAAATTATCAACAGGATCTTCAAAGTAAAATAAACATCACATGAAAATTGAATGTTTTTTTTTAAAGTAAATCAACATTAACTTTGCTCTTAAAAAAGAGAGAGAGAGTGAGAGTTAAAGATAATTTACACAGTAAGATTTAAATTGTGAGGAAAATAATAGAACAATTTTTTGTATCTACTCGTTTATTGATTTACAATAGTTGAAAATCAGTTTGGTATTAAAACGAAAATTTGCAGTAAGAAGTACATCTCATTCAGAAAACATAATTTTTAGTTTATTGAACAGGAAAATCGCAAAAGGTACTTTTATTTCACGGTGAAAAAACCAGACCTTGCCTGGAATCAAACCTGGGACCTTCGGTTTAAGAATCAGTGATGATGGTGTCTAGTTATCGACGGTATTAATATAATTTTAAATTATTCTGTCTTAAAGTGTACTCAGTTTACCGTATATCATATTGCAATAAAATGCACTTTTTTTTGCATAATAGCCTAGATTAAAAGTATTAAAAGCCCTTTGTTTTATGGTATTCTAAATTTCCTTGCAACTGAGCTTAGTATCACATATATATTCATTGTGAACATCATAACCCCGTAGAGGGGAAGACACCCACCTTGTTACGTTACCGGTCGCCACAACACCTCCTTCGTTCCAAGCCCTGAGGGGCTTTACCGAAGGTCGTCTTTACATCTAACTGATTACATCTCACAGTCATCAGCCAGACCTCGGTTGGGATGCCACCGATGTAAATGCCTCGGCAGACATTTGTATCACTAAAATACATAACAAATTTCGCCTTCACGTAGGCCTTAAATTGACATCTTTACATCCAACCTAACATGATTCCCTCAAACTAATTGACCAAAACCGCGGAAGCGCGAACCCCGCGCCTAGTCCAGATTTCACAGCACCGTTCGTGACTGTGATGCCTCAGAAAATGAACGAGTTTAAAATTAAATCAGTGTTACACTCATACCAATCAAAATTATATCTCACAGAAATTCAGACCTACACCCAAATAAGTCGACCGATTTAGTTCATCTAACAAGGGGAACGCAATCTCATTCCGGTCTGTACTGAAGCCGGGGACAAACCCCGCACCACTACCCGCTCCCATCATGGTGGCAAAAAAAAATTTTTTCATTTATTTTTCAGAAAATAATAAATATATAGTATTGGCCCGCTCTTACATAAAAACCGGTTTTGCAACGACACACTACTATTACTCTTTAAAATTTAAAAAGCGTAAAGTAATATTTACTGTGTTTGTTTATTTTTGTGTGTGATTTAAAGTTACCAAATTTAATTAAGAATTAATTAGACAGTACTTGTCAGATTTGTTTTAAAGTTAATGTGAATAAAACTTAGAAACTTGTAAATTAACCTGTAAGCTTGTATTTTTTTAAAGTTTTTATAAATCATTACTAGTTTATCCTAATATGATGGTGTGGTGCTTTCAGTTGCTGCTATGACTATGTTTATGTATGTTCACAGGAGGAAATAATATGCTGAAATGAAACAAACAAGCCTAAATTTAAACAACAGAAAAAACTACTAAGATTTGAGAGTGAAAGTATGGATTTTCTAGCAATAAATCGTTTTGCTTAAATAATGAAACTTAAGATAAAGATTTTCTTCAAGAAAGATAAATAATCTAGAAATTATCTTTCTAGATTTTGTAGATTTGTATTAATAATTGTATACGCATATAGAATACCTGAGCGTATCACTTACTATACATTACAGATGACTCAGTTTATTCTACTTGAATTATTACAAAAGCACAATGCTTAGCTCTGGAGAAGTTGACAAAGTTTTTCCTTCCTTTTGTTAAGTGTCTTTTTTACATTGTTAAACTTATGCTGCGGCTCCGCAGCGTTGTATGGTTGGCGCCAGCTGATTTTAATACCGACAGATATGATTTGGAGATTCTACAGAATATGGTATTACCTTTACTACTAAAAAAATCCAGCAACTTCTTTTCATGCTCTTTCAATTTCACAGGTTTAGTGCTTGTTCCGCCTTTCAAATCAACAGTAATTATATATATTCCTGAATAATTTCATCATTTGTACGGTGTACACCAACAATTATAGAGTATTCTTCCATTAATTTATCCCCAGCTTCCTTCTTCACCTTCGATTTCTTGAATTCAATCGGTTTCTCTTCTAGATATTCGAAAAAATAGTGTACTGTTAAGCTTTTTCCAATTATTCTTATCAGCTGCTGACATTTTTGCGAAATAAAATATAAGCAGTTATAAAAAATCCCTTTCGGCATGCCGGAAGGCGGAGGTAGATTTTACCGGTGCTAAGTAGGAGATAAAAAAGATTTCCAACTTAAAGTTAAGAAAAACTTCAAATTTACTCAATACGACAATGGTTGCATTTGAAAAAAGATTCACATGTTTAGCATACAAGCCCCATCTTACAATTACGGCAACATTTTGGTCATCCCTTGCCGTAAGGGTTGGTCATATCAAAGTTTTTTCAGACAAAAGCTTTAGGTGATGTTTAGAGGACTAACGACCACTTTAAACCGATTCGATACTCTGCATATTAAGGGAGGTATGATTTTTTGTCTTCAAAACTCCATTTTTTCCACCACTCCGGCCAGTGGTTGATTATATCAAAAAACTTTACTTAGATAAGTTTTAGACCCTTATCCAAAGAATAATAGAAACTTTAAACGAATTGGATATTTTACTTAATAAGAAAGTTATAGCGAAATTTTGTTTTTTCGATAAAACAATCAAAACACTTTTCCACTCCCATGGTCTGATTTTTCCCATTAACGAACTTGACCAAGATTTTGGATCGTTATATTTTATGTATCAATTTGAAAGTGATTGGCGCAAAATTCCGGCAGTTATCGTGTCCACAAGAAAATGAAATATATATGTGTAAATGTATATATAAACTTTTGAACTGATGGTAGTTTTGAGGTCTGGGGAATGCGAAACGCGAAGATATGTCGAAATTTTCCGGAAGTCGAATCATGGTACCCATTACAATAGGTAGCTTTCTTATGAAATCTACCTAAAACTGAAATAGTCGAAGCAATAATGAACAAAAAACCATTAGTCCATATCTTATACCATCAGATTGACTGGTAAGATGAACATGTAACCATACAAGCAAGGTAATTCACTTTAAGTATTTAAATATTGCAGTTTAACAGTAGGTAGGGTTATCAACTAGAAATTTTGAAAATAATATTAGAATCTAACAAGATTTTAATTAACAAAGTTTAAGGAAGTACTAAAACTAATTGGTGCTAACATAGTAGATCTACTTGATCCAGTATAATTTAGATGTGGGTACGCATTTATCAGTTAGTGATGAGAGCAGTATTATATGTAGGCTGCTTTCCACTAAATATTCTTAAAAATTGAGTTACACCCATTTAATTTTCTCCTTTCCAATATTTATAGCGATTATTCAGCCCGAAAATTACATAAACCTGTCTAAGGTACTGCTCAGCTTGTTTTGAACTTTTTTTTTGAGGTGGAGGAGGAACCCTATTTACGGGCGCCTAAGCAGTGTCGGGCTCGCTAACAGGTTCCGCCAGTTATAACCAAGGGCGTACGTACGTACTATGTGCACATGTATCTCGCATAACTCAAAAAAGATTAGCCGTAGGATGTTGAAATTTTGGATTTAGGACTACTGGAACATCTAATTGAGCATCTCCCCTTTTGATTGCAATCGACTGAACCAAAAGTATCAAAACAAAAACCCCAAAATTCAATTTTTTTTTGGATTTTGAGCTTTTTGTTAACTGCAGTAATAAGCCTTCATTGGCTCGAGAGTTATAGCCAAATAAAATTTTAATTAATGAAATATTTGGCTCTTACAAGGGGAAGGCACATCGGTTCGAATCAGAAGATCTCCGTTTTTTTTTTTTTAACTTTTTTTTTAATTTAAATATATTGATGTATTAATAATTATTAACCTCTGATTATAAAAAAGGTTTTACGATAAATAAAAATTCAATAATAACAATAAAAACAAAAAAAAAATATCAGAAGTAATGAAATAACATTTTAGTACTTTTAATTTTTTAAAAATGCGCACACGTAGTTCAATAGGCTTATAAAGAAGTCGTTTGGTGTTCAGTGTCCACATCAGATTTTGTTATTGAAAACCAGGTAATTTTTTTTTATTCAAACTTTTTTGGGTTTTACAATAATTTTTTCGAAAACTATTGAATACAAAATTCTGGAATCCATTTCTTTTTCAAATTTTCATGTAAGATTTCATATAAAAATACAATTCTTGTTCAATAATCTTTATCCGAAAATTTTATTATAGCATTATTTGACCTAGCAGAAATATTAGTCATTCTTTTTTACTAGCAGAAACTTTAAAATAAGGTGTACTTCCAGACCTACGTTTATGATCTTATTCGTTATTTTAGTTAGAGAAAAACGCGTATAAAGTACTGTAAAATCTTCTTGAAGCCCTTTGTATATATATTCGTTAATTTATAGGCTATTAAAAGCTAACTGCAATTTAAAAAGATTTACTATTAAAGTAATCTTTTCATTATTTATTATGTAATAGTAATAGAGATAAGTTTAATTTTCGTTTTTAATAATTTCTTACATTAATTAGTTTTGGTTTCCCTGTTTTACACATCCTCTTACAATTAATTTAATGAAATAACTTTTTTTATTTTCTTCTGTTTTAAGTTGCATTTCTTTACACTACTGTATTAAAAATTTACGTCAGCTGTTTAATGAAAGATGCTTAGTCATACTTTACCTCTGACGTAACTTGATGAATGTGCTAAGTATTATTTTGTTTTCACAGAACCTACTCGTTTATTTAAATAGGCGTATTTATGTACGATCAGTAGGCTAAAACACCCATACATATTATTACGCAATGAAAATAATACTTCTTTGTTACAATGATTTCACCTTCATTTTTAAGGTTAAATTAATGTGATGTTTTATTAAAATATTATTACTAGTATTTATGATTTCATATTAGCCTACAGTGGCATACTTATTATTTTTTATTTTAAAATTATTACCAATGTTTGGTTATTTTATTATCAATTAATAAAAAATAAATAAATAAAAAAAATTATCATCAAGGTTGATTTTAATCACATCTGTTTTATTTATTCTATTTTAATTTTATTACACAGTGTGAACAAACCTAAATTTATTGAGTTCAGAAAAAAATATATATACAAATAATTTGTATAAAAATATTTGAAATTATAAAAAACAATTTAATCATATTTCTTAGCCTAAATTTTGTACTAACTTCACATTTATTTTTAGGAAATAATCACCACGGATTTTCATGTTAAATTTAGAGACTAAAGGATGTCTCTCACCTAACTTATTCAAGAATTTCTTCCGTACATTCAACTTTTTCCTATTTTCAGAAGGCGCTGGAAAATTGGATCTAAAAATGAGTTTGATAGAAGAATAAGAATAATCTATTTTTCCGTTTGTAGATGACAAAGTAATTACTGCAAATGACATAGAATATTTTTAGTTTACCAATTCATACTCACCGGGTTGGTTTAGTGATGAACACGTCTTCGCAAATCAACTGATTTTAAAGTCGAGAGTTCCAACGTTCAAATCCTATTAAAGACAATTACTTTTGTACGGATTTGAATACTAGATCGTGGATACCGGTGTTCTTTGTTGGTTGGGTTTCAATTAATCACACATCTCAGGAATGGTCGATCTGGAACTGTAAAAGACTACATTTCATTTACACTCATACATATCATTTCTCATTCATCCTCTGAAGTAATACCTGACTGACGGTAATTCTCGGAGGCTAAACAGGAAAAAAAATTTTACCGATTCATAATCTTGAAGTTTTAAGGAAATAAAACATAATCATTTTGGATGATCAGTACAATAGATGGATATATTGGGTCAATATTTTCATCAGAAGATGCGTGTAAGCTAGAGATCAGGAATCGTTTAAAGATTTGAACTGCTCTAAATAGAAGTAGTTTATATGCTGTTTTAAGCGATGTGATACAGATTACTAAAAAGACGATTTCAAAATTAGAAGACAATGTGATAGAATACAGAACAAAAATTAATTTTAGGAAAATAAAGGTAATTAGAACAGGAAAGAAGATGCTTAAAAGAAGGAAAATTGAACAGCTAAACAGCGTAAATATTTCGGAACCGTATTAACAGAAGATTATAAAAGTAAAAATTAAATAAAGACTTAACTAGCAATGATTAACGGAACAGTTAATTAAAATAAATCTTTATTATATAGTTATATGAACTTAATCTTGAAAAAGTGAAATGTTATGATTGAAGCCCATTTTTCAATGAATATGAAACAAGAAAAAGAAAGGTCGAAGACTTTTGAAATGAGGGTATGGAGGAAACTGAGGAAAATTAAATGGACAGACAAAATGAAAAATGAAGAATTAATAGGAGTATGACCAAGTATAGACGCTTAATAAGAAAAATTTTAAATAAAAAATCCAACTTTTCATTTCATGTTATGAAAGCACTTGCATTGATGCTAGAAAAATAATTAGAAGGTGTAATAGAGAGAGACCGGAAAAGAGTAAATAAATAAGGAAAATTAAAATAGGAGTAATTAGAATAGAATAATAAATAATAGTAGATAACTAATAATAATAATAATAATACGGAGGGCCTTGTGTTTGCTATACAGTATGGGGTCGTCAGCACACTCAGCTACAGAAAGCATGTCATTAAGGATCCTGCTGTAATTATTGACTTGTGCCGTCTTTGTGGATCGACCAACGAGTTCATCGAGCATGTCGTTAACGGGTGTCAGTTTTTAGCTCCAAGGGAATATACAGTCCGATATAACAACGTGGCGAAGATGCTTCATCAGAGGCTCGCTTAGGACCTAGGTCTCCTTGCCGTTTCAGTCCCGTATTTTAAGTATGCTCCTCAGTCTGTATTAGAGGACGATCGGTATAAACTTTACTACGATCGTACTGTTCTGACGGACAGGACAGTGGAGCATAATAAGCCAGACATCGTTCTGACCAAGAAGCAGGAGAAGATCACCTTCCTGATTGATGTCATAATCCTATTGTCCACCAACATAGTGAAGAAGTACACGGAAAAAATAGTGAAGTATAGGGATCTTGCAGATCAAGTCTGGGAAATTTGGGACCAGGAGAGCGTAATGGTAGTCCCGGTGGTTTTGGGCGCGATGGGAGAGATTCCACGTTCTCTGCATAATTCATTAAGATCTGTTGGAGTACCAGCAAAGTTCCGAACAATGCAGAAGGCTGTGTTGCTGGATAAATGCCGCTTGGTACGTCGGTACGTCACAAGCTCGAGCGATAAGATAACGCCTGTTATTGAAGGGGACGATCAGGTGGATCTGCAGGCGGGGGACAGTGGCCGTTGGCATCTGGCAGTTCATAAATTTTCATGTCTAGTATTTTTTCTTTCAGTCATATATCTCACCCATAATATTCAATAGTTCATGTTCCCATATACAGTGCATGTCAGAACAATAGTTATAGCTCCTGTGCCTTACCTTTGGCCGGCCAGGATGCTTTTTACTGGGCTTGCCCAAGAGAATAATAGCAATAATAATAATAATAATAATAATAATAATAATAATAATAATAATAATAATAATAATAATAATAATAATAATAATAATAGATAAGAGTGAATAAAAGAGTAAAATTATATTAAAAAATTAAAGAATTATTAAATAATACTAATCGAAATATGTTATTCATTAGTTTCTGACTATAATATTTATATAAGTCTTAAAATTTGATTTGAATTAAAAACCAACCAAACCGAACCTACTTTAAGCAGATGTTTTTAGAATAGTAACCTATTCGTATTCTATATCTTCATCATTATTTCCAAAATTGTTGCGAAACTAGAGTCTGAATATATATTAAGTTTTGAAAAATATTTTAACATTAGTGTGTTTAAACTGCCTATGTGATATAGGCGGTAGAGGTCATACTTGCTACACTTAAGATCCCGGATTCGATTCCTGGCAAGGAAAATTAATAAGAGAGATCCCAGCGAAGTCTCTAATGTACTTAGTAGCTCAAATAATAAAAAAAAGTGTTATTTAATCAATCAACCTTTGGAATATTTAAAATTGTTAATAATTTCTGTGGATTCTAATGAATAATGATATAAAAGTTAAGTAACTTGTTTGTGTTCGTTTTCATTACGTCTGAAAAATAAACGTAATATAAAATAAAATGCATTAGTCTTAAATTTATAATTAAATTTCTTAATCGAGTTTTATTATTGATTGTACTAATTTATATAAAATTATTAATTTTATATTAATTATTATTATAAGAATTTGAAATTAATTTAAAGGTATAAAAAATTATTAACTTGTCATTTAATCTAACATAAATTAAATTGCTGAGCGCACAATGTTCTACTTCAGACATATTTTTTATGGTTGTAATATATATACCGTTCAATAATTTATATTATGTAACGGATTTTAAAAAATAAAAATAAAGTGCAGCAAAATATAGTATTTAGATTAAAAAGAGTTAATACGAGTATATTATATAAAAGAGTTTTATACAGTTTACGTAATTAATAAGTATTCCACTTATTAATCATTAAACAAACACACAACTCTAATGACACAAATTTTCTTCATGATAAAGTGTAAGAATTCTTCATATATATCATAAATGAATTCTTCTAGAATTTAATTATTTATAATTAATTTATTTTTTAAACTCTTTTGTAATGTGAGATAGCAATTGTTTTTTACATTTAATTTTTTGTATAATTTTTTTTAATGAATAAATCTTAAATATTTTTTTTAAATTCATATAAATTTAAAATAATTTCGTAACTGCAAAGTATAGATACGTGACAAACCCAAATTTTTGCGATTACAATACTTCTTTACTTCGTACAAGAAAGTGAAAAAGTTTAGATCATAGTTTACTGCTAATCATACGGTAAATTAAAAATAACTAGTAAAAAAAGTTAGTAAGTAAGTAAAAAAAAAAGTTAATGAAATTCACAACATTATAGTTTATTAAAAATGTAAGTACTTTTAATCATTTCATATTACTCATATTGCGGTAATTAAATTTCAGTTACATTAAGAGATGAAAAAATAGGTTTTAAAATAAAATAGTTGATAGAATACCGTTAACTAGATTATATCTTGTGCAATATATACATTAATAAAAATAAAATTTGCTTGGGAAATATTTACTGATAAATCACTAAAAGATAATTCTGACTCTGGCAGTTATTTTAAAATGTAATAATGACAAGTTACAACATAATTATGAAATACTGTTCTTTCGAAGTAACGGGGTGTTTTGTGTCTAAATACACATAGCAAAGTATTTTCATGTAAATTATTCTATCAAAAGAAATTATTTATGAAATGTTAAAGCCTCCCATTCTATTGTAGGCGAATAAGAATTTTCTATTCAAGAGTAAGATAAAATAAGTTAAGTTTTTTTGAGAAAAACAATCAGAGAGTTACAAAATTATGTAGTTATTTAGTAATTGTTTTTTAAAATAAGAAAACCGTTCCCATAAAGATATGCCCCAAAGCGATTCGTATTCCATTTAACTACCTACCTGTGTGTAGTTTCTTCACCACATAAATTTATTCTTTAAAAACGGATTGAAGTATTTTAATAATATCTAGAAAACATTTCTTTTAACAAATAAATATAGTATATCATTTAATATGATTCCAGTTTTAAAAATGGAGGTCATATCTCTTTTGATATCTATGTAAATAAAAATGTAAATGTTGGTTTGTTTAAAATCTTAAATCTCTGAAAGTTCTTCACCGATCGCTTTGAAAATTTGACAACGTTTCATTCGAATACGCGTGTGTTTTATACACCTACTTTTTATATACCTAAGATGTCAAACCTGTGACAGGAGAAAACATGCTTTTTTTTAAGTATTTTATATTAATTTTACCTGTTGGACGTAAAAGCAACACACGCTATATTAAATATTTTACGGGTTCATCTCAATGTTTCCGATATGTGTGTCCGCTATAAACTAAAAAAAACTACTGGATTGATTTACGCGCGGGGAAAAAGGAAGAAAGGGAAAAATCGAAAAAAGTAAAAGGGAAGAAGAGGAAAATGGAAAAAATAAAAAAGGGAAAACGGGGAAAAGGAAACGGGAAAGGGGAAATGGGGGCAAGGGAATGTGGCACAAATGAAAATGGGGAAAAGAAAATTGGGAAGAGAGGAAAAGTGAAAAGGATAAAAGGAAAAGGGAGAAGGGAAAAGGAGGAAAGGGAAAAGTTAAATTTTGTGAAGTCCCGTAATGTTCATTTTGTTAATGTTTTATCAAACTTTCAGTTGTGTTCATTTAAACTATATATATATATATATATATATATATATATACTCAAATCTAGCAATAGCAAAGCATTGCCGGTTCTGCTAGTCATTAATAAATAAATATTATTTTAATACAAGTTTAATTATTATGTAAAATTTTAAACATTTTATTGTGAACAAAATTTTATGACACATTTGTTTAAATATTCGGACGTGTACATTCTATCACTGAACAAATTGTAGAGGGCTATCAATGAGAAGAAGTTCTATTCGGCAGCCTTCTTGAATATTCAGTAGGCTTTTGATAGGTCAAGCTAGCTAACCGGTCTGCTCCATAAGCTTCTTCAACCCTTCTACCTCGTTTTGTGGAATTACTACAACGGGTGTTTTTCCCAAGTCAGATGCAAAGATGAGTTATCACGCTTATATCAGGGGTTCCTCAAAGCTCTCTCTTAAGACCAGTTCTAAGTTATATTACGTTGGTGGACCCGGGGTTACTAGAGTGTAGAATTTTCATCCCACATTCTGACCGCGTTCGGTACCTTGAGCTCCACCTTGATCGTCACTTGACAATGGAAGTAGTACGTGAAAGAAAAAAGGAAATAGTTAAACACGAGGTGTAAGAAGCTTTATTGGTTGTTTGACGGAATTCACACCTGACGCTGACCAACAAACGTTTAATATACAAGGTAATTTAAGACCGATTTGGACGTATGACAAAGCTATGGGGTTTGACGAGCAGGGGAAATTTTGAGATTAAACAAATGTCCAGAGTAAGTTGGCGAGATCCATTGGAGAGGCACTGTTGTACGCACAGGGAACGAAGAAATACACGAGGATCTTGAATTACTGTGTCTTATGTTCGCGAATAAGTCAAATTATAGACAGCAGTAAAATAATCACGTGAACTTTCTAGCAGTTATCTCCTAGAATACAGCGAGATGTCCAGCGATTGAAACACCTACATGTGCCGCTGGATTTGGGGGAATCTGAGTGATTTAAACTAGTTCTACACCACGTATGTGATGTGCATATTTGTATGCCTTGATGAGGAGCCTAGCCTCTTTCCATTTATCTTCATGAGCTTGTTATATTACTATTTGTTTGTCTTTATTGTTTAATGATGTTAAATTGTTTTTTTTTTTTTTAATTAGACCTTTGTGAACTCTTGAATCTATGTAGTCTTATTCAGTGCGAGTGTGCTTATATACACGAACTTTATATGTGTGTACGTTTTATTAAATGTGTTCGTTGGAAACTTCTCATCATGTGCTTTTGTACAATACGATATATTTGTGGTCCCTTACTCAGAACCGATTTTAAATAAACAAATTGTGAGGCAAAAAGTATTATTTAAATACAATTTCAAACTACTGAAATATGATAAATCTGAAGAAATAATTTTATGATTTTTTTGTGGCCTCCACACATCCCTTACAGTCAATCATATCCTCCGTAGGGACCTGCAGGGAAGAGTCAGGTTGAAGAGGGATAATTGGCGGAACAGTAAAAACTTATGTATGCCATTGCGTAAATCCAAATACATAATATAAAACTATCCACATAAATAATGGTAATAAATATAAATCGAAATCAACAGAATAAGGATGAGGAAAAGAAAAAAATCCATAAGATAAAATTGTACTAAGCCCTTAAAAACAGAGCAATACAATTATAAATAAAGTAATTAAGAGAAAAAAAGAACAATAAAAACAGATGCAATAAATGTTTTAAATAATCAAACACACGAATTAAACAAGATTACTTAGTTAAACACTTTGTTTTAGTGTGTGATTTAAAGTTATCAAGAATTAATTAGACAGTACTTATTAGATTTGACCCCTTTGTTCTTGTTTTAAAATTAATGTGAATAAAACTTACATACTTGCAAATAAACTTAGATATGCTTGTGCTTTTAAGTTTTTAAGAATCATTATTAGTTTGTGCTGCTATGAGGGTGCAGCTCTTTCAATTGTAGCGATGACTATATTTATCCACGTTCACAGGAGGAAATCATATATTGAAATGAAGAAAACAAGCCTAAATCTAAACAAAAAAAAAAAAAAAATTTTAAGATTTGAGAGTATAGTGTGGATTTTCTAGCACGAAGATGTTTTGGATAAATAATGAAACTCAAACTAAGAATTTTGTTCAAGAAATCAGTTATCTTTCTAAATTTTGTAAGTTTGTATTAATAATTGTATGTGTGTATACGCATATAGCATACATGAGCGTATTACTTACTTATATGTTGCAAATGACTCAGTTTATTTGACTTGAATTATTACAAAAAAACTCTTCTCGTAAGAATACTTAAAACAATTTCATGATTAGACGACGGTAAACTTTCATGTATGTAAAATCCATGAAAGGCGTCGATTTACACGTGACCTATTCGATGACTATTTCAATATATTACGTACGATAAGAACTGCTATCAAACAGGCCATGGAATCTCCACCTCAACGCCCACAAAATCTTTTTTCTGGATAGCTTCTACCACATCAGAAGTAAATAATTTTTCACGATTCAAAAAAATCGTACGGTATTCGACATATAGACGTACTAACCCTTATATAGCAGGATATATGTACATATATTTTTAAGAAATTCACATAGCGGTCTCATCGTATCCAAATTATTTCAAGCTACTGAGACTATTGTTTCAATATGCCGCAGAAATGAGAGCTTGGGGGATCTAAAAGCATTCCCAGATCTTTAACTTAAACTCTTTTAAATGGAATGTTGGACTAACATACCGAAAATGTGACCAGTTAGTTTTTCACTTATAATAATAATAATAATAATAATTTATTTTATTTTTTTATTAAGTTGTATTAGTCATGATAAAATTCCTCTAAGCTACAAGAAGCTTTTATGAGGAATTACATACAAAACTATTTCTATTTAATCTATAATATTAATTATAATACAATAATAATTATAATTTATTTCTTAGCGCATTGTTTTATATTTGATAGAACTGATAAAAACTTGTGTTAAATGGTTTGTTGGGGAAAGTTACAAAAATAAAATTACACATAGCTCGTTTTTGCCAAAAGAAAATTGGACTTTATTTTTTATCAGAATGAAAATCAGAATTATATAACCATATTCATAAAAACAAAAAAAATGCATAAATACATTATTACATATTATTGTTTTGTTAAGACAAATGCTTTGCACAAAATTTCCTTGTGCGATATTTACATACAACAATCCTTAAGTAAAGTATAAGTAAACTTATTAACTTAAATATTTATTTTACATAAACACAGTATATAATAATAATACAGAGTATAATAATAATATCTTATTATTTAACAGAGGATTACCTTAATATTTAGTAGACGATTACTGTTTTTTGTTAATGAAAAACAATATCTTGATACTCACTGGCACAGAATGTAATCTGTACTATCATAATAAAAAGTTCAACAGACGATTACTGTAGAATGAAAAACATTAATATCTTGATATTCACTTACGCAGGATGTAATCTGGATTATCATAACAGAGTTTAACGGACGATTACTGTAGAATGAAAAACATTGACATCTTGATATTCACTTGCACAAAATGTAATCTGGACTATCATAATAGAAAGTTTAAGAGACGATTACTGTAGAATGAAAAACATTAATAACTTGATATTCATTTACGCAGTATGTAATCTGGATTATCATAACAAACAGTTTAACGGACGATTATTGTAGAATGAAAACATTGACGTCTTGATATTCACTTGCACAAAATATAATCTCACAATCGTGGATTTTATATATGACTGCATAAATTCCTGTTTAATATTAAGTAATATAAGTTTAATATTTTATCAAACAATTATAGAGGAGAAAAAACAAACATAATGTTTAAAGGATTTTTAACATACAAAAAAAGATTCATTGTTGATTGAATAATATGTGTAATTTACTTGTTAACTGTATGAAGTGTAAATTTTGACTAAACAATATTAGAATTGTAAGACGCACTAATGATTCTTCGAATGATGGTCAGAGACTGTGGTCAGAGAGAGACACTGACAGACTGAGAGAGACAGAGAGACTGACAGATACTGACAGACACACTGACTGAGAGAGGCTGCGAGAGACACGATGGTTGGAGAGAGACACAGTGAGAGACACTGACTGACTCTAGTGGGGAGCCGACTTATATAGTGTAGATGGAGCCGAGTGAATCACCAGGTGCTGTGTGAATCATCAGGAGCTGAGTGAATCATCAGGAGCCGAGTGAATGCAACATGTTTACGTTTTTTTTTTTTTAAACATTATAAACATGAAATAATACAGAGTTAAATCTTAATAAATAATCAATACAAAAAGCATAAATAAAAATCAGCTGAGCATATGTTTATATGTACGTTGAATGGAATGTATAAATTTCAGTGTATGAAAAATTTCTTATTTATAATTAAAATATTCATTACATCGAAATACTGTTAAATTTTAGATGAAAATAAGTCAAATGCCAAACCAGTTGAATTAACTTATAACTGCTTTACGCATTGGCGTAAACATGGTTATTAAAACGAATTATAAATTGGCAGAATAGTAAGAACCTTTGTATGTCACTGTGTCGATCAAAATACATAACATAAGGTTACACATATAAATTTTTTTTTTTTTTGTCTTCAGTCATTTGACTGGTTTGATGCAGCTCTCCAAGATTCCCTATCTAGTGCTAGTCGTTTCATTTCAGTATACCCTCTACATCCTACATCCCTAACAATTTGTTTTACATATTCCAAACGTGGCCTGCCTACACAATTTTTCCCTTCTACCTGTCCTTCCAAAATTAAAGCGACTATTCCAGGATGCCTTAGTATGTGGCCTATAAGTCTGTCTCTTCTTTTAACTATATTTTTCCAAATGCTTCTTTCTTCATCTATTTGCCGCAATACCTCCTCATTTGTCACTTTATCCACCCATCTGATTTTTAGCATTCTCCTATAGCACCACATTTCAAAAGCTTCTAACCTTTTCTTCTCAGATACTCCGATTGTCCAAGTTTCACTTCCATATAAAGCGACACTCCAAACATACACTTTCAAAAATCTTTTCCTGACATTTAAATTAATTTTTGATGTAAACAACTTATATTTCTTACTGAAGGCTCGTTTAGCTTGTGCTATTCGGCATTTTATATCGCTCCTGCTTCGTCCATCTTTAGTAATTCTACTTCCCAAATAACAAAATTCTTCTACCTCCATAATCTTTTCTCCTCCTATTTTCACATTCAGTGGTCCATCTTTGTTATTTCTACTACATTTCATTACTTTTGTTTTGTTCTTGTTTATTTTCATGCGATAGTTCTTGCGTAGGACTTCATCTATGCCGTTCATTGTTTCTTCTAAATCCTTTTTATTCTCGGCTAGAATTACTATATCATCAGCAAATCGTAGCATCTTTATCTTTTCACCTTGTACTGTTACTCCGAATCTAAATTGTTCTTTAACATCATTAACTGCTAGTTCCATGTAAAGATTAAAAAGTAACGGAGATAGAGAACATCCTTGTCGGACTCCCTTTCTTATTATGGCTTCTTTCTTATGTTCTTCAATTGCTACTGTTGCTGTTTGGTTCCTGTACATGTTAGCAATTGTTCTTCTATCTCTGTATTTGAACCCTAATTTTTTTAAAATGCTGAACATTTTATTCCAGTCTACGTTATCGAATGCCTTTTCTAGGTCTATAAACGCCAAGTATGTTGGTTTGTTTTTCTTTAATCTTCCTTCTACTATTAATCTGAGGCCTAAAATTGCTTCCCTTGTCCCTATACTTTTCCTGAAACCAAATTGGTCTTCTCCTAACACTTCCTCCACTCTCCTCTCAATTCTTCTGTATAGAATTCTAGTTAAGATTTTTGATGCATGACTAGTTAAACTAATTGTTCTGTATTCTTCACATTTATCTGCCCCTGATTTCTTTGGTATCATTACTATAACACTTTTTTTGAAGTCTGACGGAAATTCCCCTTTTTCATAAATATTACACACCAGTTTGTATAATCTATCAATCGCCTCCTCCCCAGCACTGCGCAGTAATTCTACAGGTATTCCGTCTATTCCAGGAGCCTTTCTGCCATTTAAATCGTTTAATGCTCTCTTAAATTCAGATCTCAGTATTGTTTCTCCCATTTCATCCTCATCAACTTCCTCTTCTTCCTCTATAAAACCATTTTCTAATTCATTTCCTCCGTATAACTCTTCAATATATTCCACCCATCTATCGACTTTACCTTTCGTATTATGTATAGGTGTACCATCTTTGTTTAACACATTATTAGATTTTAATTTATGTACCCCAAAATTTTCCTTAACTTTCCTGTATGCTCCGTCTATTTTACCAATGTTCATTTCTCTTTCCACTTCTGAACACTTTTCTTTAATCCACTCTTCTTTCGCCAGTTTGCACTTCCTGTTTATAGCATTTCTTAATTGCCGATAGTTCCTTTTACTTTCTTCATCACTAGCATTCTTATATTTTCTACGTTCATCCATCAGCTGCAATATATCGTCTGAAACCCAAGGTTTTCTACCAGTTCTCTTTATTCCGCCTAAGTTCGCTTCTGCTGATTTAAGAATTTCCTTTTTAACATTCTCCCATTCTTCTTCTACATTTTCTATCTTATCTTTTTTACTCAGACCTCTAGCGATGTCCTCCTCAAAAATCTTCTTTACCTCCTCTTCCTCAAGCTTCTCTAAATTCCACCGATTCATCTGACACCTTTTCTTCAGGTTTTTAAACCCCAATCTACATTTCATTATCACCAAATTATGGTCGCTATCAATGTCTGCTCCAGGGTAAGTTTTGCAGTCCACGAGTTGATTTCTAAATCTTTGCTTCATCAATCTCTTCGTATACACATTCTACCTCATCATCATCATGGGCGCTTGTAGGCATATACTACTATATCCACGTTTACCCTATCCATTTCCCTTTTTAAATTCTCTAGCCTACCAACCTTTTTTAAGCTTCTAACATTCCACGCTCCGACTCGTAGAATGTTATTTTTTACTTTTCTGGTGACCCCTTCCTTAGTAGTCCCCACCCGGAGATCCGAACGGGGGACTATTTTACCTCCGGAATATTTTACCAAGGAAGGCGCCTCCATTATTGTTTTTGAAAATGCAGAGCCACATTTTCTTGGAAAAAAAAAACAGCTGTAGTTTTCCATTGCTTTCAGCTGCGCAGTACTCAGAGGACTGAGTGATGTTGATACGGCCGTTTAAGTCGTCCTGACTCACGCCCCTAACAACTACTGAAAGAGCTGCTGCCCTCTTTCAGGAATCATTCCATATAAATAATGATAATAAATATAAATTGAAAACTATCAGTTAAAATGCGAGGAAGTGAAAAAAAATCTATAAGATAAGATTCTACAAAGTCTATAAAACCACAACAATACAATTATTATTAGGCAATTAAGAACAAAAAAAGACATAAAAACAATATATAAAAAATGTATTACCTGTTTCAAAATCCAATTATAAAAATTTTATTTTATGGCCATTTCGATTTAAAAACAGAATCATTATCGTAAGACAATGAGGAAGAAGCATATAAAGAAAATAAAAAATAAATAATAAAATATTAATTTGTAATAAACAATAAACGCGAAGCAATATATATTTACTACCATGTTCTAAAATTAGTGTGCAAAGTAAAAGTAAAATATACAAACAACTGTTTCCGTTTTAGGCAATCCTAATTGTAAATTTAAGTTCGAATATTCATTAATGGGATTGCCGAAAAATAAAATAGTTGTTTTATTTGTAACTTTTACTTTTTTACATTTATTTTAAAAACTATGTAAATATATTTATTTTTATATGTTGAATATTTTCATGTATATTGTTTTTTTTTTTTATTAAGGTCTAGTTAGTTTTATTTGAGCGTTTTCCGCAACGTCTACTGGTAATTGCTTAATAATCGAAATAGCCATCTAGTTTTAGATTTTAAATAACAATTTTGTAAACAGTTTATTACCATAATCTATTTTCTAATTAAATTATAACACAAGTTTAAATGGAATATTGAAACAGTTGTAAAAACTTTGGTTGAAGTGTATAAAATTTCAGATCTCAACTAATTCAACAATTTGTTCCGGTAAAAGAGGAAAATTATTGATAAATGAGTAAAATCTGTAAAAATTAATTAAAAAAAAATATATGGATAAATAAAAATTATTTATTCATGAATAAACATATTTTAAACCTAAAATTTGACAATAGAAAAGTCATAATATTATTCAAAATCCTTTTAAGTTTAAAACATTTTACAATCTATATATATATAAAAATGAATGTTTGTCTGTCTGTCTGTATGTCTCTTATGCCTTCTTAAACCGTTCATCCGATAGCGATGAAACTTTGGGGAATGGTTAGGCGCATACCAGGGAAGGTTTCTGAATTAGTTTGGACCCGCTAGGTGGCGCTGGCGACGAGATATTTTGAAGAATTGTATTTATGGTCCGATTTGGTTCATATTCAGAATATGAATATTAGTTACGTGAAAAGAAATATTTTTGCAAAATTTATACCCGCTAGGTGGGGCCGGTGTAGAGATATTTACGAAACAAACAAACAAATATACAAACAGACCTTTTTATTCTATATATATATATAAGGCATGTTCGTATGTGTGTCCGCTAAAGATCAAAAAACTAATGGACCGATTTACGGGCGGGCAAAAGGGAAAAGGGAAAAATGGAAAAAGAAAAGGGAAAAACAATTTGTAAAGTTCAGTTTTTTAATTTTTTATCCAATTTTCAATTGTGTTCATTTAAACTCTCTCTCTCTCTCTCTCTCTCTCTCTCTCTCTCTCTCTATATATATATATATATATATATATATATATAGTAATAGCGAAGCATTTCCGGGTATGCTAGTATCGCTATAAAAAAAAAAAAACAATATACCTTAATAACGAGTAATGAGTATATGATTTAGTGTTTTATTGTGACTGAAGAAGTAACAAAGAGAAAAATTTAAGTGCATATACACATGTGTAAGCGTTTGCGCGTGCTTATACATAGTACAATTAATGAAAACTAATATAAACTCGCCATTTTTTCCGATACACCAAAACAAGCTATTATATTAACATTTACAAAGAAATGCTAATAAACTGTGCATTTCAAAAGGAATTAATCTCTGAAAACTTAAGTCACCATCGATCCGCCGGCACCAGAGTAAAGAGAATTTGCAAGTAAATTGATCTTATTTTTCAGTCTTTACTTCCTGAGGCTATGAACTTCCTGGTAGTAAACAAAATTGAAAAAGCTTATGCCGATAGATTTTCCGGGTGTGAAACGTATAAAGGGGTAATGTAATTACAGTAAAGTTCATTATGTAAGTATTAAACGCAGAAGATGAACTCTAACCCTTCTAAACATTCATTCAAATAGGAACCCTCAGTGTTGTGATTGGTGTAAATATGGTGTTTTCCAGTTCAGGGACATTCATTCATGAGATTGGTTAAGAATAAGCTGTAATCAGATTGGTGGAAATCGGGTTGTATTCTGACTTTTATAAACGAATCAGAATTGATTATACAATATAGTTAACGTGTTGTGGAGTGGGAGGGGTGAAGTTTAAGTGGAATTCGTAATGCACTTAAATGAATATGCATTGTCATTGGTTAATATTCATTGTTCTCAGTTAGTAAAAATGAAAGTTATAATCGTGGTTGGCTCATACTTCACTCAATCTACGCAAATTATTCGCGTTATTAAAAATTATTTTCGTTACGCAAATTTATTTCCTATTATAAAAAAAAATTCAATATACCGTGTTTGGAGCAAACCTGTATGATTTTACGAAAAGTTATTGTTGGGTCTGAATTTTTATTTATTCTTACATTTTTTAAATGAACACACGATATAAATTTTTATGTACAAAAAAAAGAAGTATTTTATGTAAGTTATAATGTTTTCAAATATAACTGTGTATAAATGAATACGAAAAATAAACTATACAGGATTGAAATCCTAACAATATGTCCTATTTTCCACAATAAATATTTTTTAGTACTTTGACCACCCTTAACAAAAAGTATTTTTTGACAGTTAGTTAGCTCGCTCAGAATGGATTTACAAAAAAATAGTCTACAATATTTTTATAAGCTAAGGAATTAAATTACGGAATTTTTTCAACCTACATATAATTGGTAAAATCTTAATTTACTCATTTGTCTAACGGTTTCTTCTTCATTTTTTCGATTTTTTTACGTTTCATAAAGTGAAAACTATATTTTAAATTACTTTAGAAGTGAAAGTATTGCAATCAGTCCAATTTGGGCATAAACTGTGCATCCGTTATAAAAACCGGATGGAAATGTTCTCATGTACGTGTGTGTGTTCAATGTTTCACATCTTATATCTTCAGAACTACTCGACCGATTTTGATCGAACTTGATCAGATTACTTCTATATATAGGGCATTGATGCTACTAAATTTCAACGTAAAAGGTCAAGGGGGTGAGGCTGTAGAGCCAGATCACCCTCAGTATCTCAAGATTTCGCCTAATTAAGGTCATATTTTTCTTAGGCACATTTGTTAACAATTAAAAGATTTTGCAAAATCGCTCTTCCACCTCAAAAAAAGCTCTAAATAAACTAGTGGCTAAGTGGGTATGATGCGTCATTAGTACCCCCTCTTACCACAAGGAGTGCTAGTGCAGTACTGAAATACAGCTACTGTAGTCCTCTCTTTCTCTCTCTTTTATTCTGTTTAGCCTCCGGAACCACCGCAAGATATTACTTCAGAGGATGATATGTATGAATGTAAATGAAGTGTAATCTTGTACAGTCTCAGGTCGACTATTCCTGAGATGTGTGGTTAATTCAAACTCAACCACAAAAGAACACCGGTATCCACGATCTAGTATTCAAAGTCGTATGCTGTAATCAACTGCTACATTGTAACGTCACAGGTGAGCGGTAGAATTAAATAAATTAATAATATTTAAAGTGTAAAAACGTATTTAAAGTGGTTGCTAGTACCGCCACAACCGCGTGAATGAAATGCAGTATGCGCACGCGCTTTACTTAGAATCATTGAATTAAATAAACAAAAAAAATATTATATTTAAATAAAATTATAAATATTTTTAATTAAGTTGTGTGTGTATGTGTATGTAAACCGTGCATCAGGAAAAGCCGCATGATGGGAAAGTCCTACACCTGTGTTTTCAGCTTTTTTTATGTTCAACTTTTAGAATGGAGATATAGTGCTCTCTGATTATTAATTAAAATATATACAGTAGGAGAGGGTACATTTCGCTAAAGTCTATCATACAAATTACTAATATTTAAATCATGTAAAACATGATAATATTTTTTTTTTTTTTAAAGTAGTAATTGTTTGTAATTTTTTTTAAAGATAAGATTTAGAAAGAATTTTATTTTATTCTTGGTAATAAATACGTTTTTATAACTTTACTATGCAAGTGCTTCTCATTGTTTCTATATATATATATATATATATATATATATATATATATATATATATATATGTGTGTGTGTGTGTGTGTGTGTGTGTGTGTGTGTGTGTGTGTGTGTGTGTGTGTGTGTGTGTGTGTGTGTGTGTGTGTGTGTGTGTGTGTGTGTGTGTGTGTGTGTGTGTGTGTGTGTGTGTGTGTGTGTGTGTGTGTGTACTAGCGCCTTCTCTTACTTGCATACACAGAATAAAACTGAAGTATAATTGTAGTTGCACTTCCAACAAGATAATATAGCGGTATTAAATTGTCAATATTCATCGATAATTTATTTTATCGTGTTCAACTGCTCATTAATATTTTTATTGTTTGTAGTATTATAAACTGACTAATTAATACATAACGGAATAGTTTTTTTATTTAGAGCGTAATGAGATATTTTCTATCTAGTGTGATTTCTTTGTACATGTACGATTTTAAAAAAAGAATATTCCGTTACGTTAGATAACTTGTAAATAAATTACAATTTGTAAAATAGTATTTCCTGTATTATTGTTTGTAATATTACTATCTTACTTTCACTAATATTTATTTTAATTATAATTTTAAATATCTCAATCATAACCACACGCGCACGCAAGTAGTATATGGATACATATGGAGCAACAAAAAAGTTTTAAGTGAAAAATAATTTTGACTTTTAATTCACTATAAAATATTTCTCATTTTATCTTCTCTTAAAATAAATTCCACATGTTCTTAAACTAATTTTCAGAAAAGTAAAGTAAAAAATTAGCCTTATATTTGAAATGAGTTACAATTTTCAACTTCTTAAATTATTACATAGTACCCCCCATAGAAATCTAATAATACCAACAATAAAAACATATAGAAATAAGAAGAAACAAGAAGTTAGGAAATAAAATAGGAACAAACAAGAGAAAGTAGTTGGAAAATGGATAGGGGTGTTAAAGAAATGCTTTATTATAATAAAAGAACAAAAATATTAATGAACAAAAAGTAGTTACAAATAACGTTTCAACTACTACAGAAACAACTATAAAATATTTATTTGGAACGAATTTAAAAATAGTAACCGATTCTGAAATAATTAACAGACTTTTTACAGAATGCATGGGAATCTTGTTATAGATATAGCGGATAAAAACTATACCGAATATTACCTTAAATATGAAGGTTTGTTTAAGTCGTTTACATTTCCTTTTTGCGACAACATAATGATTAAAAAAATCTGTGAATCTTTTAATACTTATTTACGTGGTCAATTTTCAAAGTACAAGTTAGCAAGACATGTGGTTCAGTCTAAAAAACCTAAACTTTTTGTAAACAAGATCTTATAAAATTAAAAGAGATTTTAAGAGAAGAAATTGCTTCTGTTTTTAACAGATACAAAGACGAATTTATAATAATTACTTACGAAGTGGAATTTGCAGACGTTAAAATAGAACAGATTTTAAAAGATTTGCGTGGAATTTTAGATAAAATTCGAAGAAACAATTATTTTCTTTTAGATTTGGATATTACTCAGGATATTACAGAGATATTTAATAAAAGAGAAATGGAAACATATTTAAACGAAAATAACAATTTTTTTACAGCTGGGTATGAGTTGGATAATAACAACAATAAAAATAATAGTTAAAAATGACAACACTGTAGGACTAAATTGCATAAAATGGTTTAATTATAACAATAGAAGTAAGATTTATAACAAATTTCTTTGCCGGTTAACTTCTGCTGAAATAAACAAAACACTTAGAAACCGCAATTTTTTGTCTGTCCTGACAAAAAATTAGGAAACACTCGTAAAAATGTAAAATCCAAGAAACATGGAATAACACGGTTGGAGGCTACAGTTTAAAATTACAAAAAAAGGTTTCAAAGTAGAATGTTAATCTACAGTCAAAGCTCCTTTAAAAGATCGTGAAGAATTTTTAAGAAGCAATCTAATATACTTTACCCTCGTGGTATGAGTGGAGGGCGCGTTGGATGAGGGTATGCGTGCGGTGCATACCCGGACCCCAGGTAGGTAGGAACGGGAAGGGTAGCCCCCCTGAGGAGGGATATCTCGGCCGTCTGAAAGAGGAGGTAGGAATACTCTCATGATTCAGGGGGAACCCCGATGGGAAATCCGCATGGGCAGTCTACGCCGTGACACACGGGTGCGATACGAGACAACGTTTTTTAGCGGTTACCGGTCGACCCTTCTTGTGTTTAAAAAATGCTAGAAAAAGATCTAAAATACTTTAAATATAATCGGTTTTATTTTGCGCCTCTTGTAGAGCAGTGGAAAAAAATATTTGTTTCTTTAACAAGTAGCTGTTGCATCGTTTCTAAAAACATTTTAAATTATGTATCTGGGTTAACAGCAAAACAGGTAAAATTATTGGTTACAACACTAATCTTCCATTTAAAAAAAAAATTCCATTTTATTATTAATTTGTTTAGATTTAATCTTTTAGCGATAAATTATCTAGAAATTTTAGAGAACCCAAAAGATAAAAAAAACTACTACATATGCATAGAGCTTACATTAAATCCGATAAAACATACTTCTCTAAACCTATAAATTTGTTAACATCTATACCAGAAGATTTAGAATTATCAGAAAGAGGTTTAATAGATACAGAAAAATGTATGCCAATTGTAAACAGGAAAAGATTAAACATAAGCAGCATTTTAACTATTTATAACGTACAAGAAAATTATTTTGCTTAGTAAAGGAAACACGAAGAGGAAGAATTTTTATTAAGGAAAAAGGAATTCGAGAGTAAAACAACAATATCTTTAGAACAAACTAAAGAAGCTTTTAAGATAAGATAAAAATATTTGAAAATTGTTTTGTATTGGAGTTTGCCTAGACAAGAGTAATATATTTTTTTCTTTTTTATAATTTTAATCTAGGCTTTGAATTGAATTAAATATATTGAACAAAAATACACGGAAGGGAATATAAAAATAGGAAACAAAATAGTATCGCGACAAGGGAATAGTATCCGAGTTTATTACAGCGCCTGTTTGAAAATAAACGCAAGCTAAAACTCAGGGTTATTTTCGTTCCTGATGGACAATATAATATTTTTAATCAAAAACTTCACTTGTAAAAAACGTATGGAAAAACTTTAATTATTTCCCAACCTATGTATTTACTTATATATATATTTTGGCTTGATGATTTTGCCGCATAGCTTGAAGCTTGTCCGTGGAATATGAAATGAAATTTTTTAGCGTCCCATGGCTGACCGGGATTCGAACTTGAGCCCGCCAGACGAAAGGCTTTGACACTACCACTCCGCCGTAGAGATCGGCGCAGTGGCGAATTTAATTCTTATCTTAGATATAAGAATTAAAAACACATTTCTAAACATATTTGTACGTAGAGTACCGTTTATAATAGGAGAGAGTAGGAAAAGCAACGATTAAAAAAAGGAGACATTTAAAATGTGGTCTTACTATAGGACGTTACAAATTCCATAAGTTGGTAAAATATGAAAAAGAAGTCTTCATGTCGATAGATTAGAAGAGATATTTGTGGCAGAAACAGAGACAAATTAGATTGGGGAATTATATATGTAGAATGAAAATGAGGTGCTTGTTTACTTTTTTGTTATACTCCGTATAAAACGGGTAATTAATTTACGGTAAAAGATTGGCTCAGAACAAAAACGAATGGAGAATAAATTAATATTAAACTAGAATGGAAAATATTAAACAAGTCAAATGTTGAAAAAAAAACACTAATAATAACTTTGTTCGGAATATATTTTGAGTTTTTTTAATAAAGAAGAGTATATTCTTCATGTTTGGAAAGAAATAGTTTTATACTTTAGTATTAATATTTATTTCAACAACAAACAGATAAGTAAAGAATAAATAAAATAAAATAATATAAGAAAAGAATAAAATCCGTAAGTGTTTCTTTAATTTTGTCAAGAATATCTTTGTGAATTTAAGCTAGTTTTACTCATCTCTCACAGTCAGTAGATATTTATAATTTTCTTACCTTTATTTACTATTTACTGGTTTATTTAAGTAGTTCGCATTTACATAAATTTATTTTAAAAATTAATTTTAGCATTGTTGTGATCTTAAAACGATTTTCTTTTTCTTTTATAGGAAAACGAAACTGGAAAACATTAAATGATTAAATTGCAATATAACTGGAAAATATTGTTTGGAAAATATTTTTTCCAAACAAGTAATTCTCAAGTAAATGCATTAAATTGAAGTCAAAACATAATAAAATGTATTTTTTATAAATTTTAAATTTTTATTTAGTAAAAGTGAATAGGTTTTATCAGTCGCATGTACGAAATGAAACAACAAAACTTCAATGACCTGAAGAGTGGAGTACATAATGTCAAACCATGACTGAGAGTTGATTGTGAAATGTAATTTTCGCTGTAATTTAACGCCTGAACAGATATCAAACAGTACAGTGGGGGTCCGTCGGCTTCTTTCTGATAAAGGTGAGGTCCTGAGTTACTTCAAAGATCCGTTAATAAAATAACACGGCTGTCTGTTATTTTTAAATTACCTCTAAAATCAATGGAAGTTTTCACATTCATAGTTCTTTCTATATAATATTTTGTCAAAAGAATTTTATGAAAAAATTTGACGTAAAAAAGGATTCTACAAAACGCCACGACTGTTTTAATAATTATCAATTTATTGGTTTCATTAACGTAATCAATCAAAATTTAACAAAAAAAAATATATTTAATTTTTAATATATTTATACATATATTTAATTATATTTAACCGTTCTGGACTTACAGATTTTTTTTTATAGGACGCAACCATTGAGAGTAGTATCGAAGTTGTACAACGATTCCGGAACAAACAATTGAGAAATATAACAGAAGCACCGTGATTTGCGAAAAACTCCGAAATACCTGGTTATCTGCGATTGCCAACCGTTCAAGAGGATATACGACAATTCGGTACAAAATACAAAATTGAGACTGAACAAATGTTAACTAGTTTGTGATTAACCTCCTGAATAATAGCGTGAACGTAAAGGTGCCTAAAGCGACTGCATATATAAGAACTGTTAGTTCTCCGAGATTTGACGGGAATCATCTACCCTACGGTATTGTGCATCGTCAATATTCTGCATTTTGATTCGTCACTTACTTTTGTTGTACTTTGATTTGTTTCATTATTTCTTTTTTGATAAAATTAAATTGTTTGATTAGTTATCAGTTGTGAAATTGAAAACAAAATATATTTTTTTTTGCTTTTTATGTTTTGAACTTTATCAGTGTTCCTTGGGCTCATATTTGTATTTACTTATTTATATTTATTATATATTTATGTATATTGTTTAAGATATGCATTCGGGTCTGGTGTCCAAGAATTATTTGAATAACTTAGATGTTTTATTAGAAAAAAGTAATAGTCCTATTAATGAATGGTTGGGCTCTCTTTAACAAGTAACTCTTAAAGTTTCCCTCGGCAAATACTAGATAGCACTGTGATTCATATGCAACCGCATACGTCAGTTCCCATGAATCAACAAATGAAAGCACAATGGGTAGAGCGGTTTATTAAAACAAAATCAGACACACAAGTTCGACGCAATTTTAGAATTCGGTATAACTTAGTCGCCCTCTAGAACAAGTATTCGTTCATGGTACGATAAATTTAAAGAAACTGGCAGTGTTGAACATAAGAAGGGTGTAGAAAGGCCTAGAGCATGAGATGAATAAATAGAGATCATTCGTCAGTCTTTCGTTCGCTGCCCTGGGAAGTCAACTCGTTATGCAGCGTGCGAGTTAAATTTTTCTCGATCTACCGTTCACGATGTTTTGAAGAAAAAATTAAAATTGCATCCTTATAAATTACAAATATTGAGGATATTACACCCCAAGATTATACTGATAGAAAGAAGTTTGCAGTGGAAACGATTAAAATAATTGAAAATGATGATTATTGCCTTTAAAAAGTTATGATCTCAGACAAGGCTATATTTCACATAAAAAAAAGTGAGATACCCCAAAAATTAATGTTTGATGCGGACTGCTTCAAGATCGATCGTGTGATTGAACCTTTTCTCTTTGCGGAAACGGTAGTTAACGCGAATATCTATCTGGATTTGTTAGAAGGTTTTGTTTACCCTCAGCTTGAAGGGTTACAACCCGAAATCATACTCCAACAAGATGGAGGGCCACCACCACATTGGGATTTATTGGTGCGTGAATCTCTCACTAACACATTCCCAAATCACTGGATGAACTTGATGGACTGATCGCTTAGACACTTCGATCACTGGATATAACTCCATGCGATTTTTTTCCTATGGGGTTTCAAGGATAATGTATACAAAACTCGTGTAGTGAATATTGAAAACCATAAGGAGAGAATTTTTAACGCATTCCAACTCATAGATGTGGATACTTTACAACGAACATGACATGAAATTGATTACCGGTTAGATATTTTGCGAATTACTAATGGTGGACACATTGAATGTCTTTGATTACAGCCAAAACAAAAACTTTCCGTTTTATTGTTTCTAAATCCAAACAATCAGTTTTTGTGTCTTATGATATGTAAAATAAACATATATATATATATATATATAAATTTACTTTTTAATAACAATTTGCGAAAACGTAAAGAAATAATTAATAATTCATAAATATTTCATTTTTTCAAATTTCTTCATCTCTTGCCGACGACTTTCTGCCCCAATTTTCAACGAACTATTTTAGAAGTTTTCTTCATTTAAGCCTCTAGTTGTATCCCCTCTTTATTCCATTTAACCATTTAAGCTTATGCATCTTTTGTCTTCTTTTTCTGGATGTATTCATTCCATCCCTCTTTTCGGTAAGAGTGTTCCTGTGATCCTATTAACATGTCCAGAACACACTAGTTGCCTTCATTGAATATCATCCAAAATATCTCTCTCCATTTTAATTTTTCCTCTTATTTCACTATTTCTAATCCGACCTGAATGGAACGTGTAAAATCTATAGTACAGTATCCATGGACTTAAACGTTTCTGAATGGAACGTAGAAAAGAATAATAAAAAATAAGCAGAATTTATTATTTTTAAAAAAGGTATAACGGAAAAAGGAAACTAAGTAAATAGAATTTTCCATCACGACAAATAATAATCCATTTAGTTTAATCACCTAAATATTCTTGGCTTGAAAATATTCTTCAGATTAACATCTAAAAAAGAATTTTGGGATTTTTTAATTTCGATTTTTTAAGGGTTGGAACTGTGTATGGCGCCGTGGCTCAACCAACACAGCCACTGCTATTGTTACTGTATGTGCGACGCGATTGGCTGCACCTACTTCCAGTTACTTAACTAAAAAACATAAAATAAAAAAAATAAAGATGAGATTCGAAGTACGATCACTTCCTAATGGTGTTTATCGAGTGACGCAAAGAACTGGGCAAAATACATTTTTACCCGTACAAAGAACGGGTAACCAGTTATAATTACTAATTTTAAGATGGCGGCTGACTATCTCGAAACCCGCATTTTTCATATCGCTCAAAGTTTCGGTTCCAATATTAATCAAACTGTTGCTCAGAAGAAATTACAGTACACTGATAGTTTTTATAAAATAAGCAGGCTTTAATTTTTATTTATCATTATTATTCCCACAAGCATGAGTTTAATGAACAGAGGCGTCCAGAGGGCAGAGCCCCTGACCAGCTAGTAATGTATATTATGTAACTAAAGTATGGAACATGAATAAGAGAATTAAAGACTTGTTGGGAACGAAAATGGATTTTGTAGGACGTTCCATTCAGAAGACAAAGTTAAATGATTTAATTTCAATAATTTTTATTTGAAATAAAATATATACTGAAAAATTTTATACATAATAATATTATTAAAAATGTACAATATTTTAATGCCTTTTTTCTGACTAATAATATTAATTACTGATGTTCAGGTGACTAAAAAAATATTTTAATTCAATCTAAGACCTTGAAACATTTCATTTCTTTTTTCTATTTTTTCTTATTGATTTTTATTCTATTTTTTCGTTATTTTTTTTTATTATGTCATATATTTGTTTTTTATTATGCTAGTGAAATATATTAATTTATGATTACGTTTTAAATAATTAAACTTTTGGAATTAAATAAAAACATACTTAAATGATTTGTTCTACATTTATGTAGATCACCTAATATTCTTCAGATGTATTTTAGTTTATAATAAAAATTAATTGGATGACTTAATATATATAGGTAATTATGTATTATGTTATAATTTGTTAACACAGATTAGCAAACTTAATTTAAATGAGTACATTTTTTATAGAAAAACTTCAATGTAAAAACAATACTTACACAGTTCTGTGCAAGAGACCGACTTTTCGTTATTTTATTTTGTATAATATTCTTTGTATAATTATTTATTTCACTCATCACTATGAGTCATTGCGTAAGCGCGTATTAAAAATACACCAATACATAGTTAACATAACCAAAAATTGAGTTATGCAGTCTGTTGTCGACTTATACTGAACGTAACTTAAGAACGACTCAACCAATCTCATCAAATTTTCACATGCACAACTTCGGTTACACTTACTACATATCTAAATTTCAATGAAATTGATCTGGTAGTTTTGAAGATTTTCGAGCCACAACATTTTATATATAAACTGCCTGTTTTTATACTAGTATATATGAAAGGAAACTAAATTTTAAGTAAATTATTTTTTATTATTCTTAAGGAAATTCAATTTGATCCACCAATCCCACCGTGCGTCCAAAAGTAATTCCGTGTTTTTCTTCAAAAACTCTGTAAAAATTACTGAACATAGATTAACTTTAAAAAATAATGTCAAATTTATCGAATCATAGGATAAAATTACATTTTTACTTCCGTGTCGGTTTTCAGATTTCAACGAAAATATCCAGTTTTACCATCCCTGAATCCATTTTTACTAGTTTCGGCGTACGTCTGTACTTATATATCACAAATAACTCAAAAACGATTAGCCGTAGGATGTTGAAAGTTTGGATTTATGACTGTTGTAACATCTAGTTGTGTACCTCCCCTTTTGATTGCAATCGACTGAACCAAAAGTGTCCAAAAAAAGCCCAAAATCCCAAGAAATTTGAATTTTGGACTTTTTCTTAACTGTAGTAATAATCCCACGTTAAGAGTTTTTCAACGATATATCATAAGTGGTACTTAATTTCATTGGTTCCAGAGTTATAACCAAATAAAATTTTAATTAATGAAATATCTGGATCTTACAAGAGGAAGGCACATCAATTCGAATCCGACTTCATCTCTTTTTTTTTATTTTAGTATATTGATTTATTAATAATTATTAACCTCTGATTGTAAAAACAATCTACGTTAAATAAAAATTCAATAACAATAAAAGAAAAAATTATAAAATATCATAGTTATTAATAAAATAAAATTTTATATACTTTTCATTTTAAAAGAATGTGTGTATGTAATTTAATAGGCGTACAAGGAAGTCATGTGGTGTCCACATCAGATTTTTACGACTGGCTAAACATTATGATTTTTTTTTTACTATCATGCAAAATTATTTAAAAAAATGCAATCGATATTGACATGTTTGACTTATAATATAACATTTTTCTGCAATCGTTTAGTTTTAATTGTTTATGGATGTGTAAGTGGTTTGCCAAGCAATTCAATCAAATAATAGTAGTTTAAAATATCTGAAGAATCAAATAAAAAATGTTGTAAGACTCCCTATGGTAATCTTTCATACTGGCATTTTATTTTCAAAACATATTATAAAAGATGGATGCAAAATAGCTTTTTGATTTTATGGTTGTTTAATAGATTTCACAAGTAAAATTTATTTAAAATTAATATTCATGCACTTGTTAAGCATATGTTTTTTTTTTCTTTCCTGGCAGTTTAGCTTTAGAGCAATGCTGCAAGAAGGAAAGAATGGTAATCAGTCAAAAAATGGGTATGAGTTTTTCATTTCTCAACATTTCATGACCCAGGAATCCCAAAAAACCAAAAAATTAGGGGTTAATATTATCTATGTGTGTATTGGCATGTTTGAAGCATAATTACTTTTAACTGGATAAACCGATTTTGATGAAATTATACCCAGAGACTTGTGTACAGGACAATTTGTTAGTAAAATTTTGGTGTGATTATCTCTAGTGGGTAGGGGGATTTGGGGGTCAATTTTAACAAAATTTTGCAAATGCAACCCCACTTTATATTAACTTCAGTATATCATGCATGCTTATCCTATCATTAAAAAAAAAATTGTCCCAAAATCCCCCCTTTCCCAAAAATGGAAAAAAACTCTATTTTTATTAATTGCATATTTTGTTAATGTCTTTCTAGACATAGTAGCAGTGCAAGTGACCAAAAAAAAATACTTTGAGTGAAATATTGGAGTGTGGGTCCAATCAAAGTTTAAAAATATCTATTTTTTTCAAAACTATTTTTGGTTTATTTAAATTTTAATTTTATTAAAGGTTTAAATAATAAACTTTTAGTTACAATATTACAATAAAATTTCATCATAATTCACATCCACCACCAAAAAGTAAATCTAAGGTAACTTTTTAATCTTAGGTAAATTTTTTAGTGAACATATTTTAGTTTCTTCATTTAACACAATAAACAGAAAAACAAAAAAAATTCTTGGAAGGTGATCTTGTATGTGGGGGAACATAAAAAAGTAAAAAAACGGAGTTTTTGAATTTTTAAAATTTCTTTTGGTTTATTTAAACATATAATGATAATTTTACAATAAAACTTCATCATAAATTACCTCCCTGCAAGAAAAGAAATCTTAGATAACCTTTTCATCTATAATAATTGTTCCACTTTATAAGAATAGATCAGGAAAGTATTTTTTTTAATGTCTTCAAATTTATTACAAAACATGCAATTGATATCAACTTGGCTGAATTATATTATAAGTATTCACTGTAATCGTTTAGTTTTAATTGTTTATGTATGTGTGTGTGTTGTGTAATTTTTTCAATCCAATCCAATCAAATAGTAGCTTAAAATAACTAAAATCAAATCAAAAATGTTGTGAAACTCCCTATGGTAATTTTTTGTACTATTTTATTTTCCCTGCCTTCACAATATTTGGACTTTCCAGTCAAGGTGGGTATTTAGTGTCCGCAGGTGGGTTTTATTTATTGCCCACAGCTACCGTTCTAGGTAAGTTCGAGTGTAATAGACAAATAAACTGCCTCAGGTATGTTTTGCATGCTTGAGAGAATATGGCTGCTGCTTTTCAGAAGCACAACCGGTAAGCTATGCAGTTTGTTCGCCTACATTTTGACAACACAATGGACAGTGGACATGCCACCACTATATTTACTCCAATTAATTTTGCAATTAAGAAAAAAATTAACAGTAGTGTCGATTCTGGCTCAAGCTATTTTATTGGAACCCATTTCAGTATGACTGTAAATTATTAAAAAACATGACATTTAAACTAATTAAATAAGACATTTTACTCTAATAACAAGGAAGGACTTTGCCACACTACTGCTAGAATAAACTTAAGATTAGTTAAGTGGCTGTACATAAATTGTAAGTTGAAGATAGTTGTAAGGTATTATGTGCTCCTTCAGTCAAAAGCCACCTGGAGCACACTATTGTTGTTTGAAATGGTAATAAAAAAATTAATTAATTGGAAGGAGAAAAGAAAAATATTCTGTCATCATTGTAGTGAATGTTTAAGTCAGCTTTTGAAGGTTTTTCATTGATGCTAGAAAATTTTAGAAAATTAATTTTATGATAACTGGAATATTAAGAGCTAACTTTTTTCCATTCTCTTTATAATATTTACTAAACTATTTCAACATTCTTCTATGTGCTCCTAATTATCTTATTAGAAATTTGCGTCATTCTACTAGTGAAAAGATTTATTCCAATTGAAAACAAGTAAAAACTAAAATGGGTTTTTTATTGGTATCTACGAATGAAAATATTGTCTCAATGAGATTTTTTAGTAAAAAATGAAATTGTAGTTTTCTTGTTTACTAAAGAAGTTCCTGTTTTATCATTATTTTTTTATAGTACATGCTTTCTTCTAATTTCTATTTTCCTTTTAAATCTGACTCATTCATACGAGGAAGTTCTGAAACTAAAGATTGAAAGAGATCACTAAAATAAAGTACCATCAGGAATTTTTAATCAATAGAAGTTTATTTACATCATGGGATTATCCTACAGTGGAAGTCTGGCTGAACGGTTTGTTGTTCTGTTGGTTATGTTTAATTGGAACCCCCATTTATGGGCGCCGAAGATGTGTCGGACTCGCTAACAGGTTCCACAAGCTGTTACAGAAAATGCGTATGTATTCCTGTGCACTACTGATTAAATCTCCGCCCCTGGTGATCCCACCTCCTGGGAAACCGCTAATAAAGCATTACTTCAGGAGGGGGGAAGTGTCCACACACACATTCAGTCTCCACAAGCAAACATCATCCATACCAGAGACCACTACATGCACACACTACACACCTCAAATACCTAAAGGAGGAAAATAACCAGAAAAAATAGAACACCTAACAGGTACTAAGACGCACCAAACACATTTATATATTCATACAATGAAGCCAACACAAGACAAGCACACAACAACCATGAAGAAATGGCCACAAGACAAAACTTATACACCAAAGTACACTCAAAAGTTAATTAAATTTCCATAATTCACTGAAAGTACACAAAACACACACTCACCATCTAACACACACACACACACACACACACACACACATCTCAACTACTTACCAACTTATTACTTACTCACATGACCGTCAGCCATAATCACTAAAAATGTGAGCAATGCCCTCAGGCACCGGGAGCAGGGCCTAGAAGGTCTAGGAAATGTGTAAATCATAAAAATGTTTCTTAAAGTATTATTTATGTATTTTTAAATATTTTTGTTTATTAATTATATTTTACTACAGATTTAAAATAAAAGCTAAACCTATTTTTTAAAATGAGAGTCAAGTTGGTGAGTATCATTAATTTTGGCGTGCATATATTTGATAATTTTGTTTATTCATTTTTCTGTTTATGGTTGTAGTTAAATGTTTTAAAAAACATTTCTCTAATTTTCTGCTTTACTGAGTATTCTTTACTTCTAAAATCAACCTTACAATATTTCATTACATGTTTTCTAACCTTTATATTACCAATGTAAAAATAATTATAAATGATGGTATCTTTCAATTTCCTGTTCTGGTGATCTTATACCTCTCTAAGCCCAGGTATGAAAGACAGCCAGCAAATAAAGAGTGTAGAGGAACTTTGAGTATTACAACCACAAAGATAATTATAAAAAGAGAAGAAAACCCATAAGATTCTTTTATAAAGAAAAATTTGCACATAAAATACTTAAGAAGTACTATATATATATATATATATATATATATGAAATTTACTACTTTTTTTAATTCCTTGGTAATAAATGTAGATATCAACTTGATTTTTGGTGTGTGTAATGTTCATGTGAATATCAAAAACAAATTTCAAGATTTTTTTGAAATTCAACCTTGAAAAGGGTGAAGAAACGTAAAAAAAATTTTGAAAAATAATTGCAAATTTTCCTCATCTCCTAGTATACTAAATGAGATATTCATTCAATTTGGGCTAGCAAATACCCTTCAGACAAATATCTAAAAACCATTTTCTAGCTTTTTCAATCTTAATATTTTTTACCATTTTATGCTACCGCTACTTTTTTTTTGTTTGCTTGATGATATTTAAGGTTTGGAAATATTGTGATGGTGATTTATGTTTGTAATTTTGATTATGTTTTTCACGATTGAAGCCACGACTGGAAATCTAAAAACCAATACTGACTGACCTGTACTGACCAAACTGTAGTTTTAAAGAAATTGCAATACACTATTAGTTTTTATAAATTGAACAGGCTTTAATTTTTATTTATTATTATACACTCACATGCAGCAATCTAATGAACATAGGGTATCCAGGGGCACAGCCTCCTGGCTAAACATACCCTGACCATTATGGGAAGGGCAAGTAACAAATAGTGTGGATGAAGCTGTGATGGAGATCTAGTTAATATATATAATTTTCAATCCAAATTTTCAAGTATTTCAGGTCCATAAAATCTGAAAACATCCATAATTAATTGATTTTTTTAATTTTTTACTTTTTATTTTTTATCTCCAGTTCTGTAGAGGCTCCTGGAATCTCGGAGTTTTTATAACTACATATTTTGGGGATCAAATTAATTTTTTATTTTAATTTTACTCATTTATATAATTTTTTGAATTTCCAGATTTTAAATGGAAAATATAAAAATATGATTTCTTTACTTTAATTTTTTTTAAATATTATAATTTCTTACAGAATTTTAAATTTTCAGGGCCCTTTAAACCCGGAGCCCTAGGGAACTGCTTACCCCGGCCTATTACTTGAACTACTACTGTATAAGGCCCATGTAATCAATAAGTCATCATCCTTTGGAACATGATTTTAATGTGACTGGTTTCCTTTTGATTTGGAAGCTTGTAGCAAAGAAATGAATTTTATTAATGGTTGAAAGACTTCAATTTTTTTCTTGAGAAACAATTGACAGCTTAAAAAAAAATTCAACAACATATTTGGCAAACAGTAAAACAGCATGAGAATAATAGAGAAGAAGAATTAGATGAAACATGCATAAAAACTGTTTTTAGCTTTCCATATAGCAACAAAATAAACTCAATTTTAAAAATCACAACTTTAATGTTACTATGACTAACTTTAATCTTTGGAAATTGCACGCTCTCTTCAGAGATTCTGAAGATAAAACTAAATTCGTTGAAAGAGATATCATTTACAAATTGATTTGTTAAGACAGCAACTTTAATTACTATAAGTAAAAATACAAATTAAAAGAAAGATTATATAACTAGACTAAAAGAGCATTTGGCTTTAAATAAATATAAATAACTGGAGAAATGGGTCATAGCCCAACACTGCTTGGAACTGATTATAAAGTTAGTTTATTAAATACAACAATTTTTTGAAATATTAATGAATTTGATCCAACTTACACTGATGATACAGAAACTTCAGTGTTGGATAACGATGGGGGACCAATATCTAATACCCTTTCAGAATTTTAAATTTACTAAGAACCTTTCCATAAAAGTTTTCAATCATGAGAATATTTAATAGTTATCTAATCTTTTAAATTTTGCTCAAGGGAGGGGAAATGTCTTTGATGGTTTGTTATAGATTATGCAATTTCTATCGTTCTTGAGATAGATTTTATTCTTACTCAATGTTTTATAAGAGCTGTATTAGATCACTCTGCGCCATATAAACTGGAAGATAACTAAACTGCTTTTTTAGATAACTTTACACTTTTGATTCAAATTTCTATAAACTATACTTATTGTTTTTGATTAGCAGTTGTTTTATTTTAAATAAATGTTTCAAAATAAATATTGATAGAAATAAACTCATAATTTATTATAAATATTACTTATTTGTTAATTAATTATAATTATTTTGTTATCCCCATTTTTTTATCTATTTATTTACAATCATTATTTGTTTTTACACTAAATGCAGTGTCTTAAATAATAATAATATACATACTTGTTTAACAATCAAAACAATAATATAATCTTAAATTTCAAGTAATTTTTTTATAAGCGATTTTTCAGTTTTCCAAATGATTAAAATATACTAATTTTTGTACATAAAGTCTACATATTTTATTTTTAAATCAATTGATGTTAACATACACTGTGGGTTTTTAATTCAGGAAATATATTATGAAATGAGTAAAATAATATTTTGTTTACAATCATCTTAAATAAATTTATTTTGGCAAATGAACCAAGAAAAACCTTTTATACTGATAATAAAGAATTAAATAGATTAACACTAGAAGTGCAGTCTACATAGATATTTAATGTTTCGCATGTTACAAATGTATACAGTAACGCTATCTATGTAATTTAGACATAACTAACATTAAATTTAATTAATGAACATAACTGTATTTTATAATACTATCAAACAATGGTGATGATGGTGATAACATAACTGCCAATTACTTGCTATCATAAACTTGGATTAAATATTCATAATAAAAATTAATACCGATAAGAAGTTACAAAGCGAAAATGAATATTTAGCGACGAATATTGTAAGTGACAAGATAATATTCGTCCCTCTTCAGATAATATACGATGTGAAACGGGTGAAGGTCATATCACTAAAGCCAGTTTATTGTATGGCTCCACTCATGCTTGCGTTGTCTCCCCACAGGACGAGATCGGCTTCAGTTACTTCAGTCGGTTCTGAGTAACAAGTCCGGTTCCGCCTGCACGTTGCTATCATCATTTTATTCGTAACGTATTACGTAAGTATAAAACATCTCGTACGACATAACACTATTTTAATAAGTAATAGTTTTAAAGTGAAATAAGACCTAGTTCTTTAAACATTTTAATTCATAAAATATGAGTATTTCATAACCTATATTTATATTTGTAAGTTTATCCGTTTTAAAAATTAAAGTAAAAATTTAGAATTATTTAAATATTTGTGAAATAAAATTTTATTTTGGTCATTAATTTTGTTATAAATTATTCATATTAGTTCATCTTTTTGTTTTCATATACTCATGTGAATAATAATGAAAAAATTACATAATGAAGTATTGAACTTTTGATCTGAATATTATTATTTGTAATTTTATTTTGTTTATAATTCGCAAGTATATTTTTAATCGAGGAAGATAATTATTAAACTTTATCTAAAAGTTGATACCCCTTCATTTATTATCATTACATGATAAATTTTACTACAGTAAAGTATTGTGCTGGTCAGTTACGTAATACAGCGCCAGTAGTTTAAAGTCAGGATAGATATTCGGCGGTCGTAAAAATCCCGCTAAATTTTCAGCTTAAGCCCCAAAAAAAGAAAGGAAGAATATAACCTTAATATTGTCTTACTAGCGAAATAACAACTAAATTTGATAATAGTTTATTTTTCCTGTATAGTACGGCAGATTTACTGGCACGTGTAGATTAAAAAAAACAACAAATTATTTAAATTAAGGTGCGAAATAATCAACGTTTTATGAACTTTTTCAATTAATGCCCGGGCTTTCTTCCTTTTTTTATGGTAAAATTGAAAAAAAAAAAAAAAATTTTATTCAGATCAGTACATAATGTAATGTTATACAGCATGCCAGAAATCAGTAGACTTGTTACTCCATGGTTAAAAAAGGTAAAATGTTCTTGAAGGATTTTGAAGGAAAGGTAAATTGTCTTGAAGGATTAAGAAAAATGTTATATGAAATTTTTACTTCTTCAATTACAAAGTTTTTTATCTATTTATTTTAATGTTATTATTTCAGGCATTTGACATGATGCACTCTTGTAAATATCCCAACTATTTGTAAGAATAACAATCATTTCATTCCCCCATGCCAACCTTATCATGGAAAGTGGGGAGTGAAGTGGTTTCTTAATACATTCTTCAATAGCCAAATATACTATTTGTATCATCAGCATACAATAGATATCTTGTAATTCTCTCTCTGTTCATTACAAGAAGCAACTGTATAATGAACATCATTTCTCTTAGAGAAATCAACACTTGACTTTTAGTTACTTGTATCTCAGATGTTTAAGTAAAGCTGGAGCAGATGGTAAAGAAACAAATTTATACTAACATTAATTATTGGTGTGAGTATTATTCAGTTTTGTGGATGGATCCCTTCTACCTTGAGCCGCTGTATAGATATTTATTAATGCAACTAACTATTCTCACAATTTATTGGTGTGCCAAACTCATATGTCCCTTTCAATACAACACACTGCAGTCAATCAAATAATTTTTTTCTGCATTCAAAATGCAAATTAAATTTTTATTTATTTTATGCATTAATAAAAAAATTAATAAATAGAAATTGTAATGAGTTAAAAAATTTAAAAAACAAGGTTTTATTTAGGACTTCTTTTGTAATATTTTATTTAAATGATTCAAAATGTGTATGTTCTCAGTATTAAAGTACAACGTTGCTGCTTAAACTGAAGAAAAATCAATATCCATCTTTTGTCTGATATCTTTATATTTCAGCAGTTGAGAATGATAAAAACTATTTTCCAGCCCAATATCAACGACTGCATACAGATGTATGCAGTCGTCGTTATTGTTATGATTATAATAGTAGTACTAGTTGTGGTAGTGAGAAAAGTCCTTGTACATAGAAGACAACTAAAATTAAAAAAAATTATACCTTATATAATTTTGTAGAAAACTTATTTTTAATAAGTTTTTTTTAAAACTAACAGTAAAGTAGTAATTAACAGTAAAGTAGTAAACAGTAAGTAATACATTATCATAAATGAGTAAAATATAAGTACAGCATAATAACGCTATTAGTTATATAATAACAGGTGCAACTATAGTTATATAATTAACTGACCTGGTTTATAGCTAACATATTAAACTTCTTTCAAACGAAATGATTTACAGTGTACCTGACTGTCATTGTTAATAGACTGTCTGAGGAAAAGATTATGCATAACCATTAATTACTTAATTACACAGTGAATGAAATTTATCTTTCACTACGAAAATTGAAAATTCTGATCGAGAGTTTTTTTTACAAAACTCCAGTTTTTTCTTTATATAAAATCCAAAATTAATGATTTATATAAAAACTAAAGCAACAGCTCTGATTATATTATTTTTAAAAAGATAACTGCACACACACTAATATAAATATATATAATAGCAGACCTGGCAGTGCTTCACTACTACTGGATTTGAATATATATATATATATATGTTCATTTAATCGATATATATCCACTGTCTCTTTTCAGGGTCCTGTAGGGCATGAGAAAGCGCCCGTTCTGTACCCCTCCGTTCCACAGACCAAGTACCTTGCTGCCGCTTTATAATCTGTGACTCTATAACCCTCGGCTTTGCAATTGAAGCAAGAGACCGACCTGTCTTCCCCTCAGCATCCTCTGGCCGTATGGCCCGCCTCGAAGCACTTGAAACACCGCAGGGGCTGCTCCACGGTGTCAACTCTGCATGACACCATGCCGATCCTTACGCGATTCTTCTGTACTATGTGCCAAGCCAAGGAGGCTGGCAGTCTGCAGATTGCAATCTTCGTCTCTCCGTAACCGGGACGCATTGTAATCCGTAAATCATCAGATAGCTCAGGGCCGGCCACCTCTCCAAGCCCCTTTACTACATCCTCTGCCTGCATATCTCCCTCTAGATGCGTATGCGAAGAGCAGCAGTTCACTCGTCAATCTGCCCTCTGTAATCTCTTTAATGTCCATAACTGCTACTATGTTCTTTGGAAGGATACTCCCATCCGGAATTTTTGTGTATGTGTTACAGCAGGCCTCCTGGGTCAACTCCTTATAATAAAGTCAGCCATATCCCTCATTCTGACACCGTTGTCCAATCCATCTAGTACTGGGCACCCCTTAACCACCGACGTCTGGATAGTCCCCTCGACTACTTGGTCTTTCACAGCATCCCAACTCCGTAGGGGGAAGACCTTGTGACGTTACCGGTCGCCACACCACCCCCTCCGTTCCAAGCCCTGAGGTGCTTTACCGGAAGTCGTCTTTAGACCCTCTTTACATCTCACAGTCATCAGCCAGGCCTCAGTTGGGAAGCCACCGATGTAAATGCCTCGGCAGACATTTGAATCAGTAAATATATATAAAATTTCGTCTTCACGTAGGCCTCAAACGGACATCTTCACATCCAACCTACCATGAATCCCTCAAACTAACTAACCGAAACCGCGGAAGCACGAACCCCGCGCCTAGTACAGATATCACAAAACTGGTCATGACTGTGAATGCCTCAAAAAACAAACGAGTTTAAAGTTAAATCAGTGCTACACTCATACCAATCAAAATTGTGTTTTACGCAACGTAGAAATTCAGACCTACACCCAACTAAGTCGACCATTTTACTTTACATTTTTTATACTTTTTTCCTATTCCTCTTGCATTTTTTGTAATTTTATCTTCTAGATATTTAAATTTTATAATTCTTCTTATGAATTCTCTTTCTATCCTTAAACACGCCTCTTCATGGACATAGCAACTTGAAAATCATGGTATACCAACTGCATACAATATCTTCATTAAAAAAAAGTTTGTTTAATCTTTAAATTGAAGTTGCTGAAGGCAGATTCCAATACAGTCCAACTTTATGGTTAGTTCTTCTCATTCTTCCAATATTGAGGTAAAGTAATAGCGGAACATACTACTCTTCCGATATATTTTGATTCTTCTAACAATTTTCATATTCTTCAAATAATATGATAGAAAAAGCAGTGCAATCCAGTCCAGTCAAACCTTGTTTTATTTTTTTTATTTTTACATCATTCACTGATCTATCCTAGATCATTGCTGCTACTTAACTTCTTTACAATATCTAGATTATCTTTGTATCCACACATAAATACCACTCATTACTGTGTACAAACTCATACATGATACTACATATTACTAATTACTATGTATAAACATTGGTATAAGATTAAATAACTACTTGTTGTTTGTTAGTTTAATCTCTTATTTTTTATATTTCTTATGGGTTTTTTTTAAAGATTTTTGAGTTTTGTTTTGAACAGAATTCAATTATGAATAACCTCTCTTTTGTAAAGTTCTACTGGCTCTATCGAATTATTTAAAATTTTATAAAAATATACACATAATTACTAACCTGTTTTTCTGAGAAAGTCTATATATTTCTTTCAGTGTAATATATTTGAGTATGATAATAATAGATTACTTTTTTGGTGTGGGTTATATTACTATTAAATATTTACTCTTATCATGTCAGTATTTTTTTAAGGAATTTATGAAAGATTATATTATTTAAAATATAAATTGAGTTAAAGATAATAAACTGTCGTGACTTAAAAAGAAAATATTCATGTATCAATTATGAAATTTAAATTACACTTAAAAAGGAATTTTTTTATCCACATTGTAATGCAATAACCATTAAAAGTAAAACTGATAAAAGAATAATAAATGTAAACATAGTAAAAATAATTATATTTTACAATATCTTATTTTAACATATCATAGTTAAAATGTAGTTGATATGAATTAAGTGATTGACTTGAGATTGGACAAAGTTAACTGCTAACTTGTCTCTTGATATTCAATTTATAAAGGAGACGGTGACTGCAACATAATCTGTATTTATTACTAACAGTTTATTACATGATAAATTCATTATTAATCAGATGATTTATAAAATATTATATAACTCACTAGTTGACCATGAATTTATATAGTTTGACTCTTTTTGGCATGTCGGATGTCACATGATATGTAATGTTATTTACATATTGTTATTATTATGTTATTTCATATATGATTTTTTGTGTAAATAAAAGTCTACTTTAAATTACAGATAAAGTTAATTCTATTATATACATATAAATTAATATAATAGTAATATAGATATGTTTCATGTGGCATTGATATTCTATGATGAATATGCAATATCGGTGAACCGCCTGATGAGTGATAGTTATAATTTTTATTGACAAACTCTTGCTTGACAAACTTAAGGATGCATTCTTAAAGTTGAAATATAATTTTTAATATAATTAATAATATTAATTATTAATAATATTGAAATATAATTTTTCAAATTAATAAAAGTATTTAAATTGAACATAGATGCAAAGTACAATAAATTTTATATCATTCACAAGAGAAATTCAATATTAAACACCTGTAAAATATAAAATGTTTACATTTTGGCTGTCATTGCAGTAAACTAGTACTTGACCTCAAAATAACAAATAACATTTTTGAACTGTTCATTAAGGTACATTTTTGCACAACATGCACCTCACAATGACAGTTTCTTCACTGTGTACATTACAAACAGGTTTCTTGCACATTACAGAACAGAATCTTGTTTTATGAAATTCATTCTCTTGCAATCTTGACATCGCTGTGGTGTTGGTAACTTGGAACTCTGGTTGATCATTGCTGTCAGAATTTCAATACCACATACTTTCAGCGCATCTTGTACATCCTTATGAAGACCGTTGATATTTCTAGCTCTTTCCTCCATGTTGCCTTTGCTGACTCCAAATGCCAGCTGAGTCGTGAAGAGTTTTCATCGGCTCTGATTATTTTCCTGCCACTCAGGAAATCTTTGTGTATACTGAATATATGGATTCAGTGCTACAATATCTACCATCTCTATGAAAAGTCTTAGTGGCCACCACCTGGTTCCTCTAATTCAGTTGTATTCTTTTGTCTCTATTATCTACGGCGCCTTTAGTTTTGTTATAATGGAGTATTATATCAGGTTTGTCTTCACTTTTATCACCACTCGTTTGCCTCTAATGATGCTCTCATGAAACAAAGATATTAAGGCTTGTTGTTGCAATTTGTATCTGCTTAGAATATGTATGCTTCACATTCAACTTTAATTATTTTTAAAATGTCTCAGTTCAGATGGTATAGTAAACAAAGGTCTTAATTAGAACTGTTTTGTTGCAAGAGACACCTACAAGAGAAGATAGATGGGATGATGTCCCAAAAAAGATCATTTTTATTATCATTCTATTCAGCTTGTCCTCTGTTCAGTTTCACTGAATGAGTCCTGGGTTTTCACTGAAAGTCTAAAATTTTTTATCACTTAACCATCTTCATTATCAAAAAATAAAATTTTTGTAAATTAGCAGAAAAATTCAATTTATTCATTCTGCTTCTTACAAAGCAGAATAAAATAAAGTTTTTTCTGGCTTGATGATAACATCACGTAAACTTAAAGTATGTGAATGGGATATGGAAATGGAATGGAATTTTTTAGTGTGTGAAAAATGCTATGCGTGAATGGGATTTGATCCCAGAACCTTCGAATGAAAGGCTGAGATGGAGATCTGCAATTTAAACTGCAGTGAGTATTTCCTTCGTTTTGATTAGTTCTGTAAATTCTTATTTTTTTAACTTATAACTTATCATCAGGATCATAACTGGATTAGTCTCTAGTACTATTTTTTTTTTAAAAAAAAAGGATTTTATTTTAAATTGTTCAAACAGAGCTTCTAGGAAATCACTTTTGGAGCAAACCATGCAGCTTCCTCTTTAAATGGTTTTAATATGTTTAGTGACCTCACAAACACAGAAATCTGCTGTATAGAAATTTAACTATATTTTCTGTACTAAGCATTACATAGGGCAGACCGAACGTATATTAACCATAGAAAAAAACATACAATTACTATATATATATCAGAATTAATCTTTGTAAGTCATCTCATAGAAACAAAACAAACATATAAAAATATTAATTATGACACAAGTAAATTTTACTCGTAGTATTTAAAACTCAAGTTCTTAAAACACTTGGTTGTTATAATATTTATTAAAACACTAAACTTAACAAAAACGTAAAATTAAATGAACAAACACATCACATCACAGATAAAATATTTTATTTAAAGAGTTTTATATAATCTATCTTTAGCCTAATCAAGCATGCACTAAAGTACCTGTAACAGTATCATACAATATTGGAAAGTGAATTTGAGGGTAAAAAGTCCAAAAGCAAGGAAAGAAGAAAACGTTCAAAGACTTTGGTATAAAAAAGGAGATGGCCAAGGATTTAGGAAGATATGAAAAGTTGCTGAAAGAAACTGAATCTGGGTTGAACATACTATAAGATGCAATCATCCTGTAACATTATTGTCGTAGAACGTGTTGTCTATTAAAGTTTTCAACATTTTTACTTCTCATAAATTCTTTGATTCAGTTCCAAATTTCCTCAGATGAAATTGAATAATCAATGATTGAATATTTTTTTAATAAAAAAAAATGATTCCAAAAAAATTTTATCTAAGTCATATTTAATATTTTCAATGAACTACTTGTAAATAGGAAAGTAAGATCTTAAAAATTAAATTTTAATCTGACATGTGCCACTACTAAAATGTCATTCATACAGCAGATGATTTCATCAATATATGATGACATCAATGTTAGTTGACATAATAAATAATCTTTAAAAGTTATTTTATAAGTAGAATGTCTCATATTACTCTCATGTAACTTTGAATCAGAATAAAATTTTAAAATGATCTTTTATTTAATTTATACATATACATTTATTTAGTTAATAATAATATATACGAATTCCGTTACCTCCCTATAGACATAGCAACTTAAAAGTTATCATATCAATTATACAACATAATCTTAATTTTTGTTTTTCTTTTCAAAATTTGCAAATTAAAATTGATGAAGACACATTTACATAAGATTTTTTTTAGTAGCTTACTGGATTATTTCAGCTTTTAATTTCAATCTAGAAAAAAATAACAATCAGTTAAAAAGATTTTACAGCAATTAGAATCAATCTTATCGCAAAGTAAACTATTATTTGCAATTTAATGACCACATTAAATATATAATAACATATTTAGAAATTTTTAACAGATACTGATGGCAAAAATATGGAAGATACTGTAGCTAATGATGATTAAAAAATTATTGGCGTCTTTTCTATTACGATCTCACCACTTCTTGAGTGTAATAATTATTGCAGAAAAGTAGCATATCTGCCTTATTTTATTTAATGGTGTGTGATGTGATAATCATTAAATATTATAAACTATAATTTTATTATTATTATTACAAGATATTACTGTCATTTAATATTTTATGATTGGCTCATGACTAAATATTTTTGTATACATAAAGTAGTTGACATTATGTTCAGTAAAAAAGTTGATATATGAAAAACATACATGAAAAACCAGTAAGAGTTGGTGGTTCTTGTACACTTCAATAAAATTCAAAACATTATTCATTATTAATTGTATATTATATGCAGAGTAAAAAAGTAAGTTTGACTACTGAATGAATGGGATTTTATATTTTGAATTTAATTAATAAATTTTGAAGGGCATATATAAAAGTTAACACAAATTTTGTTCAATGTTCAGTAAAATGTAAAAATATTGAATTAAGCAATGCACTTTATTCAATGGACTTTATAATTGTAAAAAAAAGTGTAATAATCTATTTATGTAAAATGAGTTAAGCTGTAAACAGATTTTATTTTAAAATTATAATAAAAATTAATGTTGTAATATCTTATCTAATTACTTTTCATACATCTGGTTAAATGGCAATTGATCTTATCTTTTTTGTTATGAATATACTTTTCAATCATTATTACCAAATTTTTTGTTAACCAATGTATCATTTAGATATAAAATGAAAAGGTCACTTCGATTTGTATTGTTAAAATATGTAATATTTTTTTACAATCTCAGTGGAATTAACCCATTACAAGTCTAGACATCCTAAATTACTGGTATTACATTAAATAAACCCTCTTGAAAAATCCATTCAAAGATAAATTCATTAAAGTCTAATTTTCCCAATTAAAATAATGTTAATATAAATAATTAACTATATCTGTTGAACATGAACTATTGTTTATAATGCTTTGTTTCACAACAGAAAGGTACACTAATTTTTTGCTTTATATAAAAGGGATCAGATTTACTTTCTTCGAGAGAAATGATGTTTGTTATACAGCCATCTATTCCCGTGATGAACAGAGTGAAGGAATTTCTTATAGGGCTAAAAATCATTTAAATCTTAATTGATTTGCAATGCTTGTATGTAAACACGTATTTTTGTTTGGTGAAGAAGGCAGTGGGGAAACCAACACCTTATTCTGTAATCTTTGTAATAAACCTGGTGTGGGATGTTGCTATTCTTGACAATGGCAATGCTCTTTTTGGGATTCATGTCATGAGGCCTACTATTATTGTAGTTATTGCACCTAACATACATATTTTGCAGAAAACTTTAGTTGATTCTTTTTGCAACATACAACTATTCATAAAAAATAAAATTTTTGTTAACTTTTCTGTTATAAATTCATTAGGGCACCTGCTGCTTGCTTCCCAGTTGGTTAGTTTGGTAGATAGTTAAATAATGCTTAAAACAAAAAAATTCAATTCTTTAGGACTAATCACAGTAAATAATTACGTTTTAATTAGATAATTAACATAATTAACATTAGATATATATATAGTACAAGAAGTGATGGGTATTTTATTACATCGGTTATTAAAACAAATTACACTAGCATTCCAAAACAAAGTTTGAAGCAAACATGGAGAAAAACTCTTGAACAAGAGTGATCCCCAAAAAATTGTTTAAAAATTATTATACTAATTGTTTCCCTTCAAAATTAAGATCAGTCATTCAGAAAAGTATGTGCTGTTTAAAGTGTAAAATGTTTATTTTGGTGAACAAACACAAAATAACTTCACCAGTAAGTGAATAAAGCCCATCACATTAAGTGATATCAATTGGCATCACTTAATATGTTAAATGAGTATGCAGGAAATTCAATTTTATCTAATTAGTGTTATTTAAAAACTCATTAGCAGTGTAATATATTTCTTTAAAACAAAATCTTTTATTTTTGTTTTAAATAGATTTCTTGGAAGATTTTTTATAGTTTGTTAGGTGATTTATTGTGAATAGAAACTGAATTGTAATAAGCTTTTCTTTGAGACCATAGAATAATACCATGTCATTTGAAAATAGCTTTATTTTATGATTTCATACAAGTAATATTCTTATTTTTAGGAATAAATTATTTATTACTTATTTTTAAGTTGGCAACTCCAAGGTGTATGTAATATTATATTTTATATGGGAGTACACTTAGTTATATTAAATATTTACTAATGATGAAGTCTTAAATATTTACTAACAATAACTGATAGACTAGCAATCTTGTTCCTAGAATTTTTAGCTACCAAGAAGTTATTTATATTATTTAAAGGCATAGAAAAAATGATTAATAATGATGATGGTGAATGAATGGAAAAGAATCTGTCAGCATGGCATCTCACATTATAGACTTTATATGGCATTTAAGTGGTTAAATAACAAGAGGGTAGTGTAATATTGTTTTTTAAGTCACTCATAACATTTTTAAAATAATTTTGCAATCTTGGTAAAGTTGTGTTGCTCTTTGAGAAAAACAAAAGACTTTGAAAAACATTTTACATGGAAATATTGTATTAGTAAAGTTTTGCTCGTGATTATGTCATATAAATTAATGTTTCATACATGTATGAAATAATTTTTTTTTATGCTAGTATGTAATTAATTTACAATAAAAGATGCTGCATTTGTATATTTTGTATATTTAAAAAAAACTGTTTTCATAAAATCAATTATGTTTTAATGAATAGATTATTTTCTTTATTTATCCTTCTACTTCTTATGAATGCAAGTTTATATTGTGTGAACATACATATTTTCTATTATAGCCATTTTATTTTATGATTTATATTTATTGAAACAAATTTAATCCTCAATTAAACCTGTACTATAACAAGTTTTATTGTATTTTATTTTATATTTATTTTAAATTACAGGTATATTATCAATAATTTCGCTTACCATATGTTTTTGGGTCCAACCCAGGACATATTTTTGAAATTACTTAAAAGTCTTAACAGTTTACTGAAACATTAAACTTTATTTATGCAGTTGTATTTTTCACAAGAAATGACTTTTTCAGAAATGGTTTGTTTGTTTGTTTTAATTACATCATAAAATTCGCAACAAGAAAGTTCTGAATTAATTTTAACATTTAGCAGAAGTTTAGCTAGATACTGAAAGTCTATCCCTTTCTGTAGACCATATATTCCCCATAATTGAAAAAACTCTCTCAACTGGAGCAGATACTGAAAGTCTATCCCTTTCTGCAGACCATATGTTCCCCATAATTGAAAAAACTCTCTCAATTGGAGCAGATGCCCCAGGCAAAGACTGGATCGCAAACTCAACCATTTTAGAAATATTTCAACACGAAATATTCTTTTGAAACACCTTAAAAATTGCTTTCCACTTCTCTTCAATAGCATCTGGTACTTTTTCAGAACTTGAACCACAACCTACCATTTGGTTTTGAATTACCTGGTTCAACAATGTACATTCATCAAATGGTCATCAATATTTATAGAATTTTTTTATAATTTCATTAACAACTTGTGCACTCTCTTCTAAACCACATCAGGCAATTTCAGTTCATAAATTTATCCACTGGATCTTACTAACTTCATCAAAACTGGTTCTCCACAATTCTAAGTATTGGATACTGAACTATAAAAATTTTGTACACTTGAGAAGAAATTTTGTTCCTGAACATCATTATTTTCTTTCATAGTGCATAGCAATTCTTTGACAGAAGATGTTATAAGTTTGTGGGTTTTTTCCCTCCTCCAGACTGAAATATCTTACAAAAATCAGAACTACTAACTTCATCAAAACTGGTTCTCCACAATTCTAAGTATTGGATACTGAACTACAAAAATTTTGTACACTTGAGAAGAAATTTTGTTCCTGAACATCATTATTTTCTTTCATAGTGCATAGCAATTCTTTGACAGAAGATGTTATAAGTTTGTGGGTTTTTTCCCTCCTCCAGACTGAAATATCTTACAAAAATCAGAACTACTAACTTCATCAAAACTGGTTCTCCACAATTCTAAGTATTGGATACTGAACTACAAAAATTTTGTACACTTGAGAAGAAATTTTGTTCCTGAACATCATTATTTTCTTTTATAGTGCATAGCAATTCTTTGACAGAAGATGTTATAAGTTTGTGGGTTTTTCCCTCCTCCAGACTGAAATATCTTACAAAAATCAGAACAAGTTTTACTATACTTTTGTTTGAGCTATCCATCTTTACTGTTACATAATTAATGTTTTCCAAAGAATGCATCACATAATCAAATATAAATGGCGAAATAATGTTAAAAATAATTGCCTTGGTTTTAGCAGATGAAAATTTTAGGTCATATAACTTTTAACCAGTTTAGATGTGCAGTCAGATGCTTTGAAACTGAGTTTGTGTCTAGCAGTATGGTATGAAAATGTAACTTCTTTAGCAGCACACTCCAGATCACTATTATTTTTATTCCCATCTTTGGCTTTAAAAAAATTTCTTATGTTTGCTGAAGCAGTAGCACTTCTATGTTTAGCTGTTTTGACATGGTCTTCAGTATCACCCTTTCATTTATGTGCAACAGAAAATTCTTCAGTACATAGTGTCCAATAAACACGTTCATTGTTACTGTCATTACACAATTTCAAAAATTTGTATTCCTGTTGCAGATTAACATTAAAAACACATTTTCTTTTGTACATTGCTAAATGATGAGACAAAGAAATGAATAAGAGATAAAATGATTAAAAACGTGTAGACAAGTTACTTCACACATGAAAACAACATAAACACATTGTCCCTGTTGTTTTGCCAAATGATTAAGTAAAAGGTTGTGGCGAGACCGGTAGCAACACCTCTGTCAAAATCGATGTCAGCACTTGCCCCAAGATCGCTTGAGAGATGTACAGCCTTAAGGAATGTTTAAAAAAGCGATGTTAAGCATATAGGTTTAAAATTAAAAGAAATCCTTACCAGTCATAAAATTCTCAAACCCTGGACACTTTTACAACCCCAGACAGCACTAAAAAACCAGGACTCTTTGGGCTAATCCTGGATGTATGGTAAGCCTACCAATAATACTAACCCAGAGATTTCTTGAAAGGTTCAGATATCTCTTATAAATGTACATTGTTGCTAATTAAAATGTGTAGGTTAGGTTAAATGCAGTAATGTACTGTAATTTATTTTCTTTCAGTAACTGAATTGCTTAACTTTTTTATGAAGTTCTATTCGATCAAATAATATAAAATAGTTATCACCAGAAAAGAAACAGATTTTGCACTGAAGATTATTTCATTGTGTAATTTTATGTAACATAAAGATACATACTATAATTAAAATAGACTAAAAGATAAAATATTGTGTATCATAACTAAGAATAAAAATTTTGTTTTGGTTATAGATAAAATGCGATGACAATTAATTTATACTAGTGAATAACAAATAATAAAATGGCTGCACATATTAAGAAGGTTTTTAAAAATTATCCTCTATTGGCAAACTCGGTTGTTTATGGTAGCATGTGTGTTGGAGCAGAATTTTCTCAACAAGTTATTAAAAGGAAATTTTTGGTAAGTTAAGATAAATTTTCATTTACATTTTAACACTTCATAAACCTTTAATGGCTATATCATGGCTTGTTTATATAAATTAGAGTTCCAAATTTTGATTTTTTTCTAAAGAAACATTTATAAAAACAAATAACAGTGTTTTTGTTAATGTTATTATTATTGTACAGATTAATAAAATTATTACATTCATTATTATATATTATAATTATTATATTAATATTATTCAGAACAATTCCATATAAAAAATTTCTTTATTTTCTTATTTTATGATCTAAAATTTACGCATTACTCTATACAAATTAATTGTTTGTCCTTTTGAACTGAATGCATTATAACAGTTTCTTTATGTTTTATTTGCTGTACCAAGCTAAGGGAGTAACATAAAATAAAACGTCATTATTATATTAAGGAATTTCAATAAAATTGATTCATATTTATTTTAGAAAAGATATCCTCTAAATATTTCACAAAAATTAGAGATATATGTTTAATTGTAACTGGCAGAATAAATGACATGTTAAAATAAATATTTGAAAACTGGAAATTAAATTACACAAAATCGTACGTTATTTAATGACAAGCAAATTACAATTAAAACTAATGAAAAAAATTTTATTTTATCAAAATAATATTTTCAGTTGCTGATGTGATTATCTTCCTTTAAATTAGTACTGCGCTATTTTGCACTGTCATTCCAGATGAATTTATTGCTGTGATTTTTTACTTGATAGGATATAAATTTAGAATGTAGTCAAAGTGTGTAATTAACAGATGTTAAGATATGAGTCCTAGTTTGAGTGTATGCAGAATATCTAGATTGTTGATAAAGTTCTTACATTTGTGATGAAGTTTCTGTGAGGCAATTGGCAGATGTAGATGTTGTATGTTGTGGTATGAAATGCTTATTTATATTTATTGAATATTTATTTATATCTGAATTCTGTTTTACCAATGTAGAACTTGGTAGAGTTAAAACAGTTTACTTAATATATTTCTGAAGCGCTGTGTTTATTTACTTGGTGATCATGTTCTATATGTTCTGCCACTACACTGAATTTCAACCTTTTAATTTATGAGGTATTTTTTTGTATCTTTGTATTTTAATTTTTTTTATCATTGAATTTGTTTATAATTTATTTTGTACTAATTACTCAGTGAGTGTGTTGTTATATCTACAACTCACTCACATATCTACAGCATACTGTGTGTACTAGGTATATTATAGTGTTTTCTTTTTGAATTCCAGATAAATTAGGTGTGTTTAACAAGTGATCTGGAAAGTAATGATTCTTAAAGTTGTCATTTGGTAGTTGGAGGTATTCTGATTAAGGATATTCATCATTTTTGGTTTTCTGAGTGTTTTGAGATTATATTTATTCTCTCTTTTTGGGATAGTGAAATTAAGAAAATTTAATTTGTTTTTGTATTCAAATGTAATGTTAAATTTATTGGATATTATATTTATTAACTTTATGTTTTAGAGTTATTCCCATTTTTTGTGTTCCCCTCTCCATATTACACCAATCTTTTGGTGTAATATGAATGTGTAAAATGGTTGAAATAGAAGTGTCTTTAGTACATAGGAAGAATAATGTAGAGGGTATACTAATGTGTGTAATATTTTTTTTTAAAGGTAAGTATGTTTGCTTTGTGTAATTGTTCATTAGTTTTTAAAAAGTGCTCTTGCAGTTTGAATTTTTAAAAATGGCTGCGTGTCTATATTGAGTTATTAGCATAGGGGGTTTGTTATATCAAATAATAATAATAATAGGAAACTGTGATATGTTAGTATGTTTAAGCCGTTTATGAATACTATTTTATGTGTCAAAAACTAAATATATTATAAAGTCATTTCTGTTATCCTATGACAAAATGGCTTTTCATGCTTTAATGGTATTAAATATGTCATATTATACAAAAACTGATATTTATAAAATATTAATTGAATTCCAAATTTGGGGAAAAGTAGGAGTGTTTTAACTTCAATATGGAATTAAAAATTTCTCATGTCAATATTTTTTTATTTAAATATCAGTTTTAGCTTCCAATGAACTTAATCAGCTTTAAAGTATCAATAATTAATTCTTACATTCAAATGACTAAAACAGACATGAAAATACTAGTTTTATCCATTATATAAGCATTTATATACAAATGTTTATATAAATATATTATGTAGTAGTGGATACTTTAATGAATTGAATTAATGAATCATGAACTGTGAGCCTCTGTGTTAGTGTGAATGATAGTGATGGTGATGGTGTGTAATGATAATCTGTGATAGTGAACTGATCACTGTGTTAGCTGAATTTGAACTGAATGATTTAAATTAATTGAATGAATGATATTACACAAATAATAGAATTAGATTTATGTTAAATAAAATAAAGTTATATTAAATAAATTTAAAAAATGTCTGTTTAATAAAAATTTCTGTTTAATATTAATGGGCTTCCTGTTGGAGCTGCATGTGAGGCTAGAATGGTAATGTGATGTGAGCAACTTGTTGGGGGTAGACCTATCATCATCATCAACTGGTAAAAACAGGGTACCCTTGGGGCGCTGTTTTAGGAGGTGCAATGGAGTGCCCTTATAATATTTCTGCAAACAATCAAATGATTTTCAAAATTCAAGAGGAGTATTTGTTAGTTGGTTGAAGGCTAACTTTTGCATGCATCAGTTACACTCTTGATCTAACAGATCAAGGTTATTTGGAAATGTTATTTCTTTGCAACCAGTCTTCTGATTTTCAAAATTCAAACAAGGTATTTGCTAGTATAATTCAATTTCATGATAGAACCAAACAACAAAAATTAACAGATATACTCAGAATTATATTTAGTCCTTTATTTCCATAGCTTCTTTTCTTTTTTGTGGTTCAGTTTATTGCTATTTTTTTAGTTAAATTTATTTATTTTTTTAATTTTGTTTTTTTTTTGGCACTCATGGTTTTTAATTTTTATAACTGTTTTTATTATTACTATTCCAGCTCAAGTAAGAAACATAAATATTGCTTTTTAAGAAATTCACAACATAAATTTTCTAGTATTCAAAACAGTATATTGAGATACATTACAAATAGTATAAACTGTATTTCAAAAACCTTAACCTAATTAAAACAACACTCTTATAATGTAATTTTTTAAATCAAAATCAAGATTTTTATGGGTATGTAATATTCTATTATTATTATTATTATTATTGTATTCTTTTTAAATATTCTTTTTTCTTCTTATATGCTCTTTCTAGTGTTTTTTTTACTTTTTACAGAAATTAATTATACTTACCATATTAATTAATCTTTAATGATTAAATAATCATGTTTTAAAGTGTATATTCAGACCACTTTATGGGTTAGTAACTTACTAAGATTTTAAGTTAAAACTTACACTGTTGTAAAGTAAATCTATTTACTAGTTTCAGTAATATTTTATATATTTCTTAGGAAATATAATACATTTCAAAATATACATTTAGTTTTTAGTTTTTTAACTTTTTTTTTATTTATAGGACAAGAAGGTACCACCTGATCCATTTGACACTGGTGCTTTAGCACGTTATGCTGTTATAGGTTCCTGTATTAATTCTAACCTTTTATATTTCTGGTGAGTTTCTAATAAAAGTAGATATTTAATTAAAAACGCAAATTATACAATGTATTAAGTTACCTTATACTATCTAAATATTGAAAACATATCAGTTAATTTTATTTTTATTATAATAATTAAATTACATGAAGTTATATAATTTGAATTAGATTTATATTTAGATATAAACACACAATACATACACAGGTGCGCATGCACACACACAAAACATGAACATGTACATGCATGCAAGTGTGCAATTATAATCATATAATCACATTAAAAGTGATTGAATTAGGTAGAAAAAGTCAAGAAAAAGCAGAAATTTCTAAGTAAGCAAGGATTAAAATCTTGAAAATATAATAAGTAATAATGATCTCATATTGTAACAGATGACCAACTTAAGGATTTACAGCAATAATATTTTTATTAAAATCCATTGTAATGGTTATTATTAACACTGATGCCTGTTTCAAAAGTTAAGTAATATAGCCTCCCAGCTACATTATTTAATTATATAGGTTGCAATGTTAGTAAAAAAGACTCGTTCTGCTAGTGCAATGGCATTTAAAAATGCTGTTTGCTTATAAAAATATTGGTGAAAAAAAAATGTAATTGGATGAAATTATGATCATTAGTTTTTGCATCAAAAGATAAAAGGGTTTCTCCTTTCAACTTCCCTTTTTTTCTTCAGGAGAGAAGGGAACTCATAGAAGTTGGCGAGTGAAGAAAATCTGGGCAGCCAGATCTATTTTATTCAAATTTCTGATTATATGATAAATAATATCTGAAACTATTAACTAGAAAGTTTAAATGTAATAGCCAGTACACTTTAATACACTTAAAAACATATTAAGCTTATTAAAGTCTATAATATTATTTTTAAATAAACTTTTTTAATTGCATTCAATGTGATTTTGTGGTAAATTTAAGAAGTAAAATATTAAAGTACAGAAGTAGCATAGCATAATTATAGTGATACAAGCATGTTTGTTTTACATAAATGTTATTACAGTTCAACATTTCAGTGGGGGCGGTGACTTTCGTACAATTTGATACAAACAGCACTAAAGAGATATTAAACAAAGAATAATTAGTTAATGATCAGTCCTCTGTTCTGTTGAAGCATAGGCTTCTATAGATTTAATATACATCTAATACAACTGCTGAATAAATTATATTAACTGTTAAAAATCTATAAGTGGAGACTTTTTTCCCATTTACAATTGATAACTGGTTTATTGTTAACTGGTTCTTACTCTTAACTTTTAACTGGTTTACTACAAACTGTTCACTGGTTGAAAACTAATTAAATAAAATAACGTATGTCATTAAAATGAAAATATATCAATTTACTGCCTATATAAATTTGTTGCGTATTTAAAATTTCATTCGGTATTATTGTGAAATTTAGTCACTCGCAATGTAAAGAAATACTTAATATTTTTACACTGAAATAACTAAACTATGACCCAGTTCAGATCAAGTAACTTATTTTTTTTTTTTTTTTATTACCACACCACAACAAGGATCCTATAATTTCAACATTTTGGCATAAATTTTCTCTTTACAATGTTAAAAATTATGACATAAATTAAAAATTATTACTATTTTCCTAATTCTGCATTTATAAAAAAATAATGTAACAAACTACTTAAAATATTAGTTGTATTTAAGGGCAGCATTAAGGATTAGTGTTTGGCTTCCCAAGTAGGGGATTGACTGTTCAAAATCTGGACAGAAAAATTATATTTTAACAATAGTTAAATATAACTAATTTAATGGGAAACTTATTAGTTCCCCATTTCTGTCTCTCGTACACTATTCAATTATTGGTTTATAATTAAAAACAAAAAATAGCCTGGTTACACAGCAATGTAATAAGCTATGTTCAGCATATGAACAAGGGTGCAATTCCCTATAAACCCTGAGTTAATTAAACTTCCACCAGATATCTTGACACTTCCAGAGTACCATTTGAATCAATGAATCAATTAGTGAAAAGTTTATTATATATATTAAAGTTATGGCTGAAGTTTATGTCACTGAATTATACAGGATCCGGCATATAAATTTGACGATTTTGTAGTAATTGTTATGTTGGCACCACTGTCAATGATAAGGTCGGAGTGTTGTACATTGATAGGTTTATTCATACTATTTCAGTATGTCATGGTCGGGTGAACAACGAGCGTTTGTGATTGAAGCCTATTTTAAAAATAATGACTCGGTTATTGTAACACAGCGTTTATTTCGCAGACATTTCAATTTAAATCGACACGCGTCTGTCCCTAGTAGAAATACGATATTGTTGTGGGTGGAGAATTTTAGGAACATAACGTCTGCTTTAAAAATGAAAAATGAAATGAGGCATATTTTCATGTGTCAGGATTTTTGAATAAACAAAATTACCGTTATTGGGCTTCGCATAATCCACGGCAAATTCTTGAAAAACCACTTCACAGTCAGTATGTTACAGTGCGGTGGGCAGTTTCAAGGTTTGGAATAAGTGGCCCATAGTTTTTTTGAGGAGGTTAATCGCAGATTAACAGTAAGTAACATCTAATCGATACGTAAACATGTTGAATGAATTTCTGGGATCGAAACTGAATGACTTTCTAGGACATGAAATTTGGTTTCAACAGGATGGTGCCACCGCTCATACGGCGAGAATAGCAATGGATGTTCTGCAAGAAACCTTTCCTGGATGTTTGATTTCCCGATTTCGCGACATTCTTTGGCCAACGCGTTCACCTGATCTGGCTGTTTGTGATTTTTTTGTGGGGGTATCACAAACATAAGGTCCTTCAGTAGTCGACCACAGTGAATTGCAGAACTCAAGAGGCCATTCAACGAGAAACTGAAGCAGTTCCACAAGTGATGATTGAGCGAGCAATGTCAAATTTTAGAATGAGGTTAAGTGAGTGTGAGAGGAGTAATGCAAAACATTTGAACGACATAATATTCAAATAAAAAAAATCTATGTAAGTAATTGACTATAAGTTGCAAAAATTGATCTTCAATTTGATATATTAAATGTTTTAATAGTACGAAACACAGTTTAATTATTATCCCTCAAAAATCATCAGGTTTATATGCTGGATTCTGTATAACTATATATTTATATAACATTTTTCTATTAATATTCTTTACACGTGTATTATTGTATGCAGTATCATTAAGTGAAAAAAGTTATATTAATTATGATACAAAACTATTTTATATATTTGTAATTGTACATTATTTTTCAAAATATATTTAAAACACTTCCTTATTATTTAAATCATAGGTTAACATTAACTTGTATGAATGAATAAAATGCTATTTTTATTATTGTTACTATAACACCATTTTCAGTGCCACTGCTGATATCATTATCATTCAAATTATTTAACTGCCTTTACTTTTCAAGGTCTGGTAGTTGTCGTTATTCCAATTAATGGTGTATTTATTTCTTTTTTAACATCAATTTTATGTAATGGTAGGAATAGAGTTATTTATTTCTTAATTCTATTTAACATTGATTGATCTGATTGATCATTTTTATCAAAGTAATCATTTATGTAACTTTCTACCTGCTTTCTTTTTCAATTCCTAATACATAGTGTAAAGTAATTAGACATTTCAGTTTTTGTATATTAATTATTACTATCTTTTTTCTGTAATTTTCTTATTTTAACATCTACTTTCATAGCCAATTGTATGTTATGAGTAGAGACCAAATTATATGCATTTGCATATTAAGCCCAGTCTCACCAGTTATTGCATATTTTCCTTAAAATATAGTGATGATGCATATTTTCGCTATATTTACAATATTTTTCGGTAGGCCACCTTGTTAATAAATGAAATCTTACATTGTAGCCGGCCAAATTAGTTGCACGGCTCTTAGAGCGCACATAGCAGCTGCAGAACAGTACCTCTGTTTATGTTTATAAAAGTAAAAAAAATGGTAAATAATTGTTAATTATAAAATTGATCGATATATTATTCAACTACGTACTAATTGTATGCTGATTTTGAAATAAAAAAAAATGAAAAATTACTATTTTTTTTATTATTTAAAGTTGCATATTTTGATACTTTTCATGCTTATTTCAAGATTTTTGTGTTGCATATAATCCAGTTGCTAGTTATGAGTTCTTTATAGTTTCGAAGATGCACAGCAAAAAAAAAAAAAAAAAAAAAATACAAACTGGTGTGAGATAGAAGTAATATCAGATTAAAAAAAACAAACTCCAGATATGTAAATGCAAGGATAGTAGAACCCTAGGGAAGATGATTGCAATGGTTTTACATCACTTGGCAATGGGGACTACCTCATCCCTAGAAAAAACTTCTTTCTAACTATAGCTAGAAATATTATTGTTTTGTTTTTGTTAATATTATATATTTCTAATTCAAATTTCTTATGAGGATTTACTGGTAACTCATTCATCATATTTAAATACAGAGTGTTCAAAAAGTGACACAACCTTATGGAAGAATGCTTCCTTCTTTTTTTACATGTTAAATTGAGGAAAAATGGATTACATAAAGAGCTGAGAATATTCATTGTCTTTTAATACATTAGATGTGCCAGTTATGTCCAGACCCAGAATGCCTTCACAGAAATGTATGATGTGGGTGCACCAAATAAGTTCTCCATGAAGCGGCTGTACAAGTTCAAAGGGACAGGGAATGTAGTAGATCTAGCCAAAAGTGGTCAACCGAAAGTGCTAAACCAGAAAAGTTGATCGATATAAAAGCTGCATATTCTGTTAGTCCTAAGAAGTCTGTGCAACACCTATCTAGCCAGTCTGGTCTCTCCATTGGTAGTGCCCACTTGGCATCGCACAAGTGTTTAAAGATGCATCTGTACAGAGTTTGTGCTGTTCATGACTTGTTACCTGCAGACACTGGAAAACATGTAGCTCTCTGTCAGTGATTCATGTTGTTTGTAATTCCAGATGTGGAATTACTCAATGACTGGTTTTAGTCTGACAGAGCATGGTTTCCTTGTTGATGGATATGTGAATGCACAGCATTCATGCATTTGGTGTACGGAGAATCCACATCAGCTGCACAGACGAAAAGTGGGTGTTTGGTGTGCAATGTCACATAGGCAAATCTTCATGACATTCTCTCATGGTACAGCAAACAGCAAGCGCTACATACAGATGGTGCAATAATTTGTAAACACTATACCTGCAGACTGGCTAGAGTACATATGCTTTTGGCAGGACAGTGCCGTGACTCATACAGCCAACAATACTATGACTTTCTTGGATCAGTTTTTATGGACAAATAATTCTGAAGGGGTTGTGGCCCCCTCAGTCTCCTGATTTATCTCCTTCTGACTTTTTCTTGTAAAGATACCTTAAGGATGCTGCTTATAAAACTCATCCTCACACCATTCCTGAATTGCAGAGTGAAATTGAATGATGTTGCTGCAATTCCTCAAAAAACATTACAACATATATTTAAGAGCATGCAACATCGTACTCAATTATGTGAATTGCATTACAGAGACCGCTTTCAATTACTATTGTAACTTACTCATTTTCCCATAAGGTTGTATCATTTTTTGAACACTGTGTTATAAGTTGATTACATTATAAAATAATGTAAAAGTTTAAATTTTCTCTTTGATACCAAAATTATAATGTGTGTATTATTATGGTAAATTTATTCTGGGTTATAAATTAGAGGCTATATACAATAAAGAACAACTCATATTCCATAAAAAAGTATTGGTCTAACACTTTTTTTAAAGTTTTTTACTTATATGGTATAAAAACAAAATTCATTCAATTAGTAATGCTCAGTTTGATTTCCATCTAACCTTACATTTAAAGCAATAATTATACAAAAAATAAAGAAAAATGATAAAAGCAAACTGAAAATTAATTAAACTAAATTTTGATAAATAAAAATTTGAATACTGAGGAAAACCATCCCTTCTTATTATAGTATTAATGTAAAGTTCAATATTCAAATTATCAGACTAGCTGAATAATTCTTCAATAAGTTCAGTCAAAATTACTTTTCAAAACAATTTAAAAATAAGTATATTACTAAAAATAAAAATATATTTATTTATCCATGAAATACAAGCTACCTCCCAATGGCAGGTACCATTTATTATTATTATTTTTTAGAATGAGAGATAAATTTTGTAGTGTATGAAAAATGCCAAGTTTGTATGGGATTTTAATCTAGAAATTTCCAGATGCAATGAAGTATTATAATTTATACCAACTCAGTTTTGATTAGAAATATTTTTTCAAAATAAAAATAATACTTTTTACAATTTTTATTTTCTTGATATAGCAACACCATTTCACAGAATTTATCCAATATCTAATCACAAATTGTAATTCTTAATTCATTATAACAACTGTAATTTTTTTTTATTACAATTTCTTCATTTTTTAGTTAAGATTTTTTAAATTATAAATGTATAAAAAAATAAGAATAATGCAATAATTTAATATTAATTAACAAAATTCTGAAAAAGGTAGAACTTAACCTTTTAATGGCTAATTTAGAATTTATTGGCTAAGCTCTCACTTTTGTCAGCGTTTTAGGTATATATTTAATATTATATGAAATATAAACCACAAAAACACAGAAACTGGATAAGGTAAACTTACCTTATTAATTTCCAGTAATTTGGAAAGAGGGTTTATAATTTGGAAATAATTTGCAGTAATAAGGTAAGTTTATCTTAGCCTAGTTTGTCTTGGTACTTTAGATTCCATGTAATATTAAATTTTATTAGCACAATGGTCAAAAATGTTAATGAATTATTTGAAAATAAAAAATGTGTCTATGTATAAATATATATATAGTTTTTTTAAAATCAATTCATATAAGACCCATATTCCTCCTCTGTATCAATATAATGTGTTTTTTATAATCAAAAACCAACTTGAACAACCCAAGTACAGAATTACAAAGTAAATGAAATGCCTTTACAAGGCAAGGTAAATGACATTTACCTTTTTTTCTTTTCTTTTCTTTATCCCTTAATCTAAATTAAAAGATTAAAATATTAAAATTACTATGATATATAGAAAACATGAAGTCAATTATTTAAAGTAATTACAATTATTTAAATATGACGTCAATTAAGAATTAAAAATTAAAATTAACTTTAAAAGATAAAATAATTAGAAGATTTATACCATGTAACCTGGCCAGCCAATGTGGATTGAAATTATTTATGTATGTTCTGATTATATGTATTTTTATCTAAAAACGTACTGACATAAAAAAGATGGATGTATGAAATTAAATTTTATATATATCAGCAATTAAAGTCATTAATGTTTTAGTGTAATGTAACTAACTGTAATCCAAACAACTACCTTTATCATAAATGTATTGACAGCTGTTTTTGTTCTTTGTCTTTATTACAATATTACTCATCAAATCTATAGATGGCATGCAAAATCAACACAAAATGATATTATACATATTATACAATTTTAAGTTCTGTAGTTAAACCTACAGAACGTTATAACAAGTAAATAAATATACTTAACACACATGAATGGCCTAGTCAATCTTTTAATAAAACTATCAGGCTGGACTCATCTTAATCCTAATTAAAATTAGATGTCATTAGATAGATTTACCAGATTAGATAAATTTGCTTGTATTGAAAAATAGTCTTTTTTTTAAATCTAATTTACTAATTTTATATTTTTCAAATTTTAATATACGCTCTGATCTTCTTGGAATGGAATATCTGATCTTCTTGTGATTTACTCATTGATAATGAAAAGTTAATAAAAAAAAAGAATACGTTTATAATTTTATTTAAATAATTATATAATATTGTTATAATATATTTATATCATTTGATATATAGTTACAATCTTTTTAACATATTAGCTCTGATAACTAACACAATTTTAATTTTATAATGATAGCTGTTAATTTGGCTAGTAGTAAACAAAGCCATTATAAAACTAAATGGAAACTGTAATAAAATAAATTTAGTTATTTTATTTTCCTATAAAAACTTGCAGTATTTAAATTTTGAAAGATTACTATATTGTTCTTACTATTAAAATATCATTATGCAAGATCTATTTATAATTCTTCATCATCATTACTAATTAGGTACAAATGGTTGGACAGAACATTTGTCGGAACTGCAACTCAAACGATAATGAAGAAATTAGTACTTGATCAGTTTTTAATGACACCACAACTCCTTGTCATCTTTTATATCAGTGAGTAATAACATATTGTTTAAATAAAATAAACCAAGTATGTATTTTCAGATTTACTAATAAATTTTTTACAACTGCTTCTATTAAATGCAATATTATGTAATATTATTATACAATATTATGTAACTTAAGCAGCTTTAGTTTAATTAATTATTACTGTACATATATGCCTGGCAGGTTCAACTGGTTGGAATATGCTATACCTGGAACATTACTAAGGAGTATTATAGCAAAACTTCTACTGACACAGTTTATTTTAGGACCACCTTTTGTAGCTAGCTTCTACATTAGTGAGTAAAAAATCAGATTTCAAAGCACAAATATGTACTGAAATCATTACATGGTGCTTGGGGGCTTTTTAGATTGGTTTTTATCTTAAAATTAATTATGGTTTCATGTTTCCAATGTAACACTCGTCAAACATCACAGGAATAATCATAGAAATTGTTATATTGTAATCTAAAGTTATTATTACCCAACTAATATTAAAATAAAATAATAATTTTGTTTTTATTGTCATAATAATCAAAGGAGAAAATTTTCTTCAATGATTAATTTTGATAAAAACAAAATACATTTAAAGAAGTAACAAAGTTTTTTTTTAATTAAAAAAAAAAGCTAATAAAAAAATAACTTACTTTCTAAGTAAATGGAAATGTACTTTTTTATCCAGAAGATTTTATTCAGAACTATGATGTACAGTTCTTTTTTCAGCAGTATTGCAAATAGTGCTGCTGTTATTGTACCTGGTCTTGAAGTAATTAAGAAGTTATTTAATGTAAATTCAACCCCTCCTGGATCGATTTTCAATCCATTATGTTGGTGTTAGAAGTATATTGCAGTAATTTTTAATGCATGCTGGACCCTAGATCAGCTGATTTTGGATTTGATTTCAAGCAAGTTTGACATTATTTGATCGACAGTTTTATCCATTTCATCTTCCTCCTTAAAATAAATGTAAAAGGATGTTCAAGGTCATAATAATAATCTGTGAATGAATATTCACAGATACAAAGAATGTAGTATAAGCACTTTACACCAGAATCGATTTTTGAAATTTATTCAGAGAAATTGAACACATGTAAAACATATTAATCACAGGGTGGAAATTTTATATTTATAAAAAGTATGAACTAAACACAATTATGCAGTTTGAAACTTACATACAATTTAATAAAAAGAGCAATAAAGAAACAAATCAAATAGACTGCTGTGTGGGTTTTCTAACAACTTCAAGAACAGTGTTATTAATGACAACCTGTACGTAATTCCATTGAGAAAGAAAGTACATCACACTTCTGAAAAGACTTTAAGAAAATATATTTCCATGCATTTAGAAAAAGTCAGTTGTTTTTAATTTATTTTTTTTATAAAATTTTAAATAGCACTTCATGATAATCTGTGCAGAAGCTTTTTATTTATTGTTACCAGAGAAGATTTCAAATAAGTTAAAAATATTTTTATAATATCTAAGCAGAAAACTTTAAATTTCATTTTTCCCTTGTCTTTAAAAACAATAATATTATGTTTATAACAAAAATTATAAAAAGTAAAGAGATGTAAATCTTCTCTGCTGTATTTAAGTCAACCATGTATTTAAAGAGTATTATGCCACCAATTCATTCAATTATCTTAAAACATTAATTGCATCAATGCTCAATGTACATGATTCATGAACTCAAATTTCATGTATATATGTTTCACGCATTCCATTAACATTTCATCTCATCATACAACAGATACATTATCATATAGATATCAATAAACATCATATTAAGAACTGTGCTGTATTTTTTTGTAAGATGTTTGAAATCTGAGGACCTCAAATTATTAATGTTTAAAAAAAGTTGAAAAAAACCTGGTGTCCCAAAAATTTGATTCACAATACCTTTATACTACTCTCCCCTCCCGTATACTACAAACAAATATAAGAGTAATAATTTTTTATTCAGTAAGGGTTATTTATGAAAACCTTTTACTGATGAATACCACTCAACATCTTGTAAATACAATATGAAACAAATAAATAATTTGGAAGACGTAATTGAGATTACTTGTCTCAATGTCTCTCTCTCTGTCTCTGTCTCTCTCTCTCTCTCTCTCTGTCTCTCTCTGTCTCACTCTCTCTCTCTCTCTCTCTGTCTCTGTCTCTCACTGTCTCTCTCTCTCTCTCTCTGTCTTGTCTCACATGTTAAATAGAGGAAAATCCATATTTAATTAATTATTACCTAAAATTTATCAACAGAAAATTAGTAAATACATCTCTAGGTTTAATAAAAAAAGATCTTTAAATTTAATTTTAAATAAAATGATGAGATAATCTTTTAAAGTAAAACTCCAATCTCCATGGTGGAGTGGTAGCCATCTTGGCCTTTCATCAGCAAGTCCCAGGTTTGAATCCCAGTTAGACATGGCATTTTTCATAAGCTACAACATTTTATTTCCATATTTCAACATACAAGCTTCTTTGTAAGATTATGTGGTGAATTAATTCATACAGAAAAAAATATAAGGCCCCCCAGAAAAAAGAAAAAAGTAAAACTAAGTGAACTTAGTTTTATTGAACAGAGAATAAAAGACTATTTAAGTAAAAATAACACATTTTTAAAAATAAATTCATGGCAATAGATAGTTCAAATTTTTAATTTACTAAATATCAGTTGACTTGATTCAGGATTGTAACAAACAATAATATGGGAGCCAGTTTTTACTCATATATCCTGAAAATTTGTTCTAACATTTTGAAGAAGTTCAAATATATAATAATGTATTTCAGAAAGGAATTTACATAAGCATAATAAATAATAACAAACTGTTTTATTAAGATTATTCAAAGATAAATGATACAGTTTGATTTCATACAAGATAATATCAGTCTGACCATCTCATCTCAATTTACTATCTAATAAAACACCAAAAAATTGCACAGTGTGGATAACAAAATTAATTCTGTTTTCACTAATGGGAATAATATCCATGAAATTTTATGTCTATTTATAAAGCACAATGCAATGATTTTAACTGTATGTAAAGCATAACATTAAATATAGAGTTAGGTATAATCACTGGTGAACAGCATGCAGTCAGTCATTCATCCAAAGAGACAGTTCTTTCAATGTTTTCCAAATTTATTGGTTTATATTTTATAAATAATTATATTATTTTTCTAAATTCGATCCTTTCAAAAATGTAAATAATTATATATATTTGGTTGTTTCATGTCTTCGTGATCATCATGCCTTAATTTAATTTTTGTCATACTACACTGGGAGATTGGAATCTGTTTTTTGTTGGTATATTTGTTTGTTTATTTGTACTTGTGTAAATATACAGCAGCTTTATTAAATTTAAAAACCAGGTGAGTTAAACTAATGCATGACAATTTAAAAAAAAACTAAGTGGGAGATGGTAAATGAATGTAACTTTTTAAAATGTTATTGCTATTTTGAATCTGTGGATATTCATAAAATTTCCATTATAAGTGTGCATGAATTATTATTAGGTTTATTTATAAACAATATTTACGTGTTTGTTATTGTACACAAGGTATGTTTAGGTAGCACTTATGTTTTAATGTTTTACTATGAGTAGATTTATAACTAAATGTGAAATACGATAAAAATATATAAAAAAGTATTAAGATATTACATTTTAATTACATATGCAGAGTATATCACAAAGATCTCCCGGGACCTTCATAACCTATTCTACTCATGAAAATAATGAAAAAAGTTCATATAATCATACGTCCTAAAAGCCAGTTATGTCTGGGGAAAGATTTTGTTCGGATTTCAGCTACCCTGGTGAAATGAGGTCATATAAATTTTTAGGAAGTTAATGACACAACAGAGTTAGTGATTTATAATGATCTTGACCTGAAAAATTGAATAAAATAGGTACGCGAACAGTATCTGAAGTAGCTTTTGAGAAATCTGGGGCGAAAACCAATAAATTGGGTTAAAATCCCCTGTTTTTTATGTTTGACATACAATAACTTTGTGAAATGGGTAGTTAAATACTTAAAAAAATTTAATTATAACTTATACAGAATTTAATTCTGAAGAAAGTGTTGTAAGATGAGTTAAAAAAATTAAAGAAAAGTTAGAAAAATTTGAATTTTATTTACAAACAGTGCAATACTACATTTGTCAGAAAAATAGTTATTTGATGTAAACAAAAACAGAATTCCTTTTTGGTGATGTGAAAAATTTGTACAATAAAATGTACTCTTAAAAATTTCTGTTAGGAAATTTAAAAAAAATGGGACTTATACAACTGTAAAATAAAAGTAAATAAATAAAAAATTCTTAGATAATACTTTTTTTATTAATGATAGGAATACAATAAATTACTTGAAAAATTATTATTTCAAAACTGGCAATAAAATAACAGCTGATCAACAATGCACAATACTTTATTAGTGTTTAAATCTTTTTGTAAGGTACATTAAAAGTATATCAGGTACTGTGAACTCTGCTGTCATTAGCAAAGGTTTTCTATAAATTTTAGTTTGAATGTGATCAGTTGGCCATTGAAATATACTGTACTTATTTACAACAAAGAAATACGCTGATATTGTATTCATTTTGGGTGTGTGCAGTGGTAACGTTACAGCTGCTGCAGTAGATTGTAAATACGTTTTCTTAGTTGCAGGATTCCAGATTTCAAAACATTAGCGCGACTTTTCGCAATCTTCAGAAACAGGTTCACTATCTACAATAACAGGTAGTTATTGATGAAATTATTATCAATGCAGTTCAGTGCAGTTCTGGCGTCATTACACAATGTCTTTCTAAACAGATTGAAGTTTCACATTCGATGGTTTGCAGGATACATAAATAAAACAAGTTTTAATAAAGTTAAAACAAGTTTTACCCTATCATGCTCAACCAGTTCAACATCTACACCCAGGAAATGATCTGCTTTGCTTGGAGTTCTGCAACTGGTGGAATACAAATCAACAACTCTACGGGTATGTTTTGTTCATCAACGAGGCAAATTTTACTCGAGATGGTATCAACAATTTACGCAGTTTGTACACATGGGCCGAAGTAAATTCTCATGAATCGGTGGAAGGCAATTTTTAACACCGACTTAGCTTCAATGTATGGGCTTCTTCACAATCAGCTGTTCGGACCATTCATATTACCTGGTTGCTTAAATGATAAGGTCTATTTGCAATTTATTTAAAGAAGAATTGGCACAGCTGCTTGAAGATGTTCCTCTAGCGCTGAGAAGCAAAGTATACTTCCAGCACGATGGTGCGCCTCCCCACTTCTCTTGTATTGTTTCCACTCCTTAAATCATAATTTCCCTGAGAAATGGATAGGTTGTGGAGTTCCACATCCTGGTCACCAATATTACCTGATCTAACACCTTTCAATTTTTGTGTCTGGGGATGGATGAAAAATATTGTAGACAAAATGAAAATACATTTTCATGAGGAATTAATTGCCCACATTATGGATGCAGCTGAGCAACTTAAGGGCAGCCCAAAATAACTAAAAATAGTAATAAAAGCAGTACAGAAATATGCCAAAACGTTTGTTGAAAATGGGAGGGTCATTTTTGAACATCTATTATAAACTCATACATATAATGCACTTTTTTTGTTTTTTGTTATCCATGAGCAGGAGAAATTCCATTTACGCACCCCCCATAAATGGGGGAGTGTCGGACTCGCATGGGTTCAGCTAGATGTTATTAAGATCTTACATGTACCCACACCCTACTGACTAAAACTCCTATCTCACCATTTCTCCCCCTCCGGGACCGGTCCTGCAGTTAAGCATTGCTTGGCCCTTGGAGATGCCCTTAAGATGTTCAGGAGTCCAGAGTCCCCGTGCTTCATGACTGTCGCCCATCTGCACAAGTGCAGATGCACGACGACTCCACAAGGGGATTTTGCCCCTTCACCCTCAGGTCACTTTTTTCGCCCGAGTCTCAGGTCTTTTATATGCAACTCTGATCCTTGCAGATGATCTTCAATCCTCTTACTGATCTGGGTTCTAAATGAAACTCTATCCCATACTCTAGTTTCTCTCACTTTAGTTTTCAGGATACTTATTGCTAGCTGTACTACCTTGTCCCATTCCGCTTTTCCTGTCAACATGTAGCGAACTGTTGTCTCTTCCGGAGAAAGCCAGCTTAACCCGAGGTCTTGTTTGACCTCATCCCACCACATCCTCATCCCATTGAAATGGTGTGCTCAACGGTACCTTGCATCAACGGCACTGTTGTGCTCAATGGTGCTCAGTACCTACATACTGGAGACGCTCTCCTGCCAAATTGATGCAGGTAGGCTTCAAACTCACCATGTCCAGAAAGGAGCTGCGTGATATAGAAACCTATCTCATCCAGTGTGTACCTATCTCTGTGTACCCATACATCTATTCTCGGGATTAATTTACATGTTCATCCACCATTAGGTGAGAAGTTCTAAGCCTCCTACCAGTCAGCCAAGTAAGTCCTTAGCCTTGGTCTTAGTCATAAACCTTCTGGAGCATCAATGCACGCATTCGCATTGGTGGAATCCCGGAGATGACCTCAATAGCATTTTGTGAAACCGTGCAGTATGCAATTGCAATGTTCAACACAGCACGTCTTTGAAGCAAGGATATTTTATCTACGTTCCTTTTCTTCTCAAAAGACTCTACCCACACAGGGACGACATAAAATATGATTGAAGAAACCACTGACAGTATTATGTCATCTTGGGTCTAGTGTACAGCTTCTAAATAAAATACAAAATTTTCTAATTTTTCTTTGTTTTTTCAATTTATCTTACACCATTTTGTTCATAACAAAATTCTTTACAACTTGTGTTTAAAAGTTTTAGTATCTTTTTCCCATTTAACAAAGTTATTGAGTGCCAAACATAAAAAGCAAGGATTTTTTTACTCCAATTTATTGGTTTTCACCCCGGATTTCTCAAAATTTACTTAAGATACTGTTCTGGGACCTATTTTATTTGATTTTTCAGGTCAAAAACCATAATAAATCTAACTCTGCTCCTTCATTAACGTCCTAAAAATTTCAGTATGACCTCATTTCACCAGGGTAGTTGAAATCTGAGCAAAATCTTTCACCAGATGTAACTGACAAACAAAGTATTTTACGACATATGATTGATTATATGTACTTTTTCCATTAATTTCACGAATAGGGTTATGTTTCATGAATATGGGTTATGAAACTCCCAGGAGATCTTTGCTATACATTATGTATACTTTGAAAAGAATGACAGATCCTATCTTCAATAATAATCAGTTTCAATGGCTGCCTGCCTACCAGATGAGGGCTGTTCTAAATTGTTGACATAATAATTTTAAAATTTTAAATGATAGAAAGATGCAATAATGTACATGTACACTGAATGTAAATATTATTTACATGTTAATTTACTAAAAGCACATGCTTGTCAGTGGTTGGTTAAACTTAAGAGTAATGAAATTATAGATTTAGATTAATTGCTTTTTAATATGTGTGATACAATCTATATAGTATTAAGTTACCAGACAAAGTGTATTTTTAAATCCTGTTTTGATTATGAATTTCATAGTTAAATTATTCCTTTGTTTATTTTATGGTTTCTTATTTACAATATATTACAACGTTAGAAAAACAAAATATATTTTTAATAAAAATGGTTGAGGAGTTATTTCTGATAAAAAAAAGTCTATAGTGAAATTCAATTTAATAATTCTTGCAATTAACAATTTAATTTGCATGCTCCTGAGGTGTTTATATTAATTTACCATATATTTTAATCAAAGAAACTAATCTTAAAGTCAGGGTGTTAAATTAATATTGCTTTATTCCAACTTACTTTAAAAATAAGATTTCAGTACTACTCCAAACATCAGAGCTTTGTAAAGTGTAAAGTGGGCAAGTAAAAAAAATTTTAGATGAAGGCAAGTCTTAATGATGCATAATAAAAGTTGTTTTTTTTACTTTTTTTATTAGTTAATTTTTTTTTTTTACTTTTCTTATGCTTTTCATTAAGACTTTCCTTTATCTAAAATTTTGTTTACCTGCCCAGTGTACTGTTTTACAGATCTCTGATGTTTGGAGTAGTACTGGAATCTTATTTTTAAAGTAAGTTGGAATAAAGGAATATAAATTTAAGCAATGATTTTAAGATTAGTTTCTTTGATTTAAATATTTGGTAAGATATGTAAATTTATGTCTGGAAATATTTAGTTTCCAGTTTGCCCTTTGTATTTAATGAAGTTCTTATCTAGGAACTATAAAAACACTCAACTAATAACTTTCAATTACTGAAGTCAGTAACTTTATCTGAAAATTTCAATAAATTTACCCGAAAAGTTGAGTGTTTTATAAGTAAACAGAAAGACATCTCATTTTTTCAAATTAATTTCAAGTAACCATGTTTTGACAGAAAGATCAAAGTGAGTAAATATTAAATATTAAAATTTGTTTTTACATATTAAATATTACAATTTTTGTTATTTCAACTAAGTATCAAATAATACAGTAAAAAATTAATTTGAAATGACATTTTTTACATTATTCTTCTAAAGAAAAAAAATCTGTCGTGGACACATTATAACTTCCTTGTATGCCTAATTAATTACATATACTCATTTTTTGCTGTACTTCATTTGAAAGTGAGATACGATCCTCCAATTCTTTAATAAATTGGACAGTTCCACAATTGCTGAAATAATAGTTTATATTAACATCAAATATATTTACAATTATTAATTCAAAAATCTTACATGAAATATTAGGATAGAGTAAAAGTCCCTTTATTACTTGTATTACTAGATCAGTATTATTCATATCTTTGTGAGTTGCTGATTAACAAAAGTTTTAAATTTCTGGTGTGTCGTATAAATAAAAGTTAATAATTATTAAACTATTCCATTTAGTGAACTACTATACAGCAGTTTAAAATTTAGTAAATTGAAATTAACATTTGTAACCAGTGTATACTGGTTACAAATGTTAATTTCAACCTTATGGTGTAAAATATTCCGTTTTTATTATTGGATTATTTGGTAAATAATCAAAAATGAAAAAGAAACAACCATACAGGAAAAAGAAAGATAATATGAAGAAATATATCTCAAAAAAATGACAAGAAGATGAATATGAAGGGGAAGAAAATGTTAAGAATAAAAACTCTTAAGAGAAGGGATGATAAGTATAAAAAGGAAGAAAATGTTGCAAACAAGAATAAAAACGTTAAAGAGAAGATGATAAATATAAAGAGGGAGAAAATGTTAAAAACCAAAGAAAGAATAAAAAGAGAATAATAAATATAAAGAAGAAGAAAATGTTAAGACCAAGGAAAGAATAAAAAGATTAAGAGAGGATGGTGAATGTAGAGAGAGAAAATTTGAAAACTACAGAATGTGTACATCAATTAAGATCAGAAGAATTTTTCAAACCAAAGTACGATTAAACGATTGGCAACAAAAAACAAATAAACGAAATGATGATCAACTCTGAATTAGGAAGAATATTGTCTGACAGTATTAGAGGAGTAATGAACTAAAAGATAAGAATTTTTTGCAATTTATTAAAGATCGGGAATGTATGCCTCAGTATATATATTGTTCTTGTGAGGGTCTATTTTTCTGTAGTTAACTTTAATGTAGATAAAATTAAACAGAAACTCCAGAATAATTAAATAATATTAAATAGAAATTAAACTAGAAAATCCAAAAATAATGCGATTCTAAATTATAATTTTCACATCAAATCTATTACATACACACATATGTTATAATGCCTTTTAAATTACATGTACACATTTTTAAAAGTACATAAAATTTTATTTCACTAATAACTTCTGATTTTTTTCATATTTTTTTTTATTATTATTGAATAATTATTTATTGTAAATTTTTTTTACAATCATGAGTTAATAATTTTATTAAATAAATACACTTAAATTAAAAAAAAAAATAATTAAAAGAAAAAGTTAAAAAAAAGGTGAAGACTGATCAAACCGATGTGCCTTTCCTTGTTAAGATCCAAATATTTCATTAATTAAGCTTTTATTTGAATATAGCTCTGGAACCAATGAAAACACGTACCAGTTATGATATATCATTGAAAAGCTCTTAATGAGTGCTTATTATTGCAGTTAAGAAAAAGTCCAAAATCCAAATTTTTTGGAATTTTGGGCCTTTTTGGACACTTTTGGTTCAGTCAATTGCAATCAAAAGGGGAGGAGCACAACTCGACATTACAAAAGTCCTAAATCCAAAATTTCAACATCCTACGGCTATTTGTTTTTGAGTTACGCGAGATATATATGTTGTACAGACATCACACCAAAATAAATGGATTCAAGTATGGTCAAAATGGATATTTCCATTGAAATCTGAAAATCAAAATTTTTCACTATCACAATACTTCCTTTACTTCATACAAGGAAGTAAAAATGACAAAATGGTGGATTAATTTCAATATTTCTTACAGTTATTGAACTTTATCATTCTAGAATTTGAAGTTTACTCATTCTAATGATATATCTTTAAAATAGTTATTGGGAATCTGGTTGAAAATTAAGCAGTGAAACGTCTTTAACTGCCAGACAAATGATGACTGACAAATATAACCCAGAAATTGCATATATGTTATAACATCAGTATTTCATCAGTGAAAATAATAGCTTATATAGACAATAACAACTGAAAATAATAATTTTTTACAAGTGAATGAATTTAAAATTCACATTTATACTAAACGATAATAAAATTAATAAAATTTAATGCAAAACACAATAGTACTTAAACAAAACATCAAAACATGGATTCCTTAAGCTAATGTTAAACTGCAGCTTTAAATCTCAAATTTATATATCATGTGTACTGTTTATGAATGCTTCAGAAATATTATACGTACACAGAATTTAATATTGTAATGCATTTAAATTGTTTATTAAGACAAAAAGTTAACAAATTTAACAGAACAATAGAATTAAGATGTAAATATTACAGGAATGTAAAGTAATGCACTTTGAAATGGGAGGTTGTTATTAAGTTGATAAAATAATCTAATTACATGAGTATGGTTTTTGTATGCACATAGTGTTTTATTTGAAATAAAAATATATATAAAAACTGTACCTTAAGTTTTATTTTCACTTTAGTATATATATATATATATAAAATATTTATTGTATATTTACACTAGAATAACTGTTAAATTTTTAAACCAGGCATCTAAGTACTAAATTAATGATTTCTGAGAGAGGGAATAAAACTGGGAAGAAAGTATATAAAATTTACGTCCCCATAAGTTTGTTGAAAATCAGATAAGAAAAGACAATAAATTGTGACACTAACTTACATATCACATTTCTGAATAGTATTTTCATTATCATCCTTTCAGCGTTCGTAATATAAACTTGCCCTAAGGTAAAAATATTAAAAAGTTAAAGAAATAATACAATACCCTATTTTCTCTCTTCTACCACATACCGTTCATCAAAGTGGTTGAAATCTCGCTATGCTTATAGAATATATCTGGACAAATATACACCTTGCCTTTCATCCAGAAGGTTCTGGATTTGAATCCCAGACAGGCTTGGTACTTAACAAGGTATTCATTTATATTCTAATCATACAAAAAAATATTAAACTGTGCTTGGACAATTAGCCTGTACTAATTAAGACTAAATAAATAAATAAATGTCTATTTTAAATTATAGCTTATTAGATTCTTTCAAAATTGTGAAAAACTTATTGTAATATTTAAAATTCTTTATCAAAGGTAAAATTATTAAAAGTAATATCAATGTACCACTTTTTTAATACATCCCATGATGTTTTACTGTTGGCTGTAGATATCAAAAGTTAAACTAATCTTAAATGTTTTCTTTTCATCAAACCTTAGACATCACTGCCTGGTGTCATCCAAAACCCTAAACTGGTCCTCCCATTGCATTCTGGGTCAGCCCAACAATTCTTCCTATAGGTTGATAGTCTTTGAACTTCCTGGGAAAGCTTCCTCTATCCATATGCTGTACATGATTTCTCCACTTTAGCTGGTATCCTTGAACTGTTTCATTGAGTGTTTGCATATGTAAATCTTCTTGGAGATCAACATTACGTTGTCTCTCCAAATGCCTATTTTCTGCCACTGACCTCAAAAACCTCATTTGTGCATTCTGGAGCCTCTGCCTATGTGCACTAGTTGAGAGTCCATGGAGCTGAAATCGATAATAGCTTATAAAACTTCAGAAGTGTATCTCTCCTCACTTTATTCCTCAGAGCCCACCTGATTGAGAAATTCAATAGAATGAATGGCAGTAAAAACCTAAATCCAGAGACCTGCTCTGGAATTAAATTTTCTAGCACTATGTTAGATCTAACAGGGTCTACTCCTTTGTAGGCCATTACTTTGGTTTTCTCTACTGAAATGTTTAAATTATATCCCCACCCAGTCTCATATAAATAATAAACTTTGCAACTTGACCTTTTCATCAGTATGACAGCCTAAACATTTGCAAACAGAACAGTAAAAATCCCTCCTATCTCCCCATTATCAATACCATAATGATCTAGTCTATTTTCCATACTTGAAGAACTTCATCTACGAGGATTTTTTTTTTCAAGGTCAGGTTGCAGAATAAAGTAATTTTCTGTCAATTTTACACCACCGTGATAACTTCTCCTGTAGGAGTTATATTTCTTTAAAATAAATTTTATGTGTATTTCTTTATTAGTGTTATTATGTTAAACATTTTGAACTACGAGGTGCGACAATAAAGTAATGGAGACTGATTTTTCTTTGCAAGATGTGGCAACCCTGCAGCTTGCGTAGGCACACCATCTTTGACCTTGGTCTATAAGCTACTTCTAGTCCAAGCGGCACATTGATGCAACTCCTCAGTCGTGAGTTGTGCTGTAATAAGTGAACACGTGTTTGTGTCTCTCGTCACAGAAATGAAACCGCAAAATATTGCGCCACGGTATGCCATTTCTTTTTGCGTTAAATTGGGTGAAAACGCGACGACAACTTATGGTAAGCTTCAGAAGGCTTTTGGAGAGGAGGTTATGTCAAGAGCTCAAGTTTTTCGGTGGCATAAAATTTTTAGTGAAGGCAGAACGAATGTTAGATTAAGACCGCAGTGGACGACCATCAACCTCACGGACAGATGTCAACTTGACCAGGGTGCGTGAAATCGTACGATCTGATCGAAGATTATCCGTAAAAATGATTGCAGAAGAACTCAACATCATTCGAGAAATGGTTTGTCTAATATTAACTGAAGATCTTGGTATGAGAAAGATTTGTGCAAAAATGGTCCCCAAAAATCTCACACAACATCAGCGAGAAACACGAAAAAATGTGGCAGCCGATCTGTTAGAGCAAACGGAAATCAATCCAGATTTGTTGAGCCGTGTTATCACTGGTGATGAAGGTTGGTTTTTCAATATGATCCAAAGACAAAACGCCAAAGTTCACAATGGTGCTCAGAGGGATCACCCAGACCAAAAAAAGCTCGCATGTCAAAGTCAAAAGTGAAATGCATGCTTGTGTGCTTCTTTGATTCCAAGGGAATTGTTCATAAAGAGTGGGTGCCTCCTGGACGAACAGTTAACCAATATTTATACAAAGAAATTTTAGAAAGACTTCGTAAACGAGTTCTTCGTGTCCATGCCAACATTGCTGATAATTGGATTCTGCATCACGATAATGCGCCATCCCATACTGCTCTGTCAGTACAGCAATTTTTAACCTCAAAACAAATTTCAGTACTATCACAGCCACCTTATTCACCAAATATCGCTCTGTGCGACTTTTTTCTATTTCCAAGAGTCAAAATGGCGATCAAGGGACACCATTTTCAAACAACATAAGATGTCCAAAAAGCTGTGACGAGGGTCTTGGAAAATCTTCTCCTTCATTGTGGTAGCGCTGGAGAAATGTTAGGGAGGTGTCCATTCTCATTGTTTTGTGATGGACAGCATCTTGGGAACCCATCTCGCACACAGTTTGCGGTACTGAAGTCTCTTACAATGGTGTAGACAGCTGACCTTGAAATTTCAGGAAATGAATCACTCAATACAGAAATTGTGAACCGACGATTTTTTGAATTGCCTCATCCACTCGCTCAACGAGATCATCGGTTGACACTCACTTCCTTCCCTGACCGCCTGCATCATGAACATCTGCACGTCCTGCTTTAAAGTTCCTGCACCATTGTTGCACTTTGCTGTCACTCATTGAAGTTTCATTACTTATTAAGTTACGCATTACTTATTCGTCGATGAATTTCAGCTGCATTACACTCCTCAGCCTGAAGAAATCGAATTACCACACGCATTTCACACTTGGCGGGAGATGCTTACGTGCTTGGAAGACAGGTTTACGTGTTAGCTGCATGTTCAGAACTAAACGAAGCGATGCAGCATGATTGAAGGACATACTAGAGACGCTGCGCAACACATACGCGCAAAGGTTCATCCAATTTTTGCGCAGGTTTTTATTTCGCGACCGATTGGACCTTGAAAAAAAATAACCCTCATATATATAAGTTAAAGTGACTAGGAGAGAGACTGCATAATGTCAAAGGCTTCTTCACCATCACCGACCAACTTTTGTTCCCGGTCGTACATATCTTTGAATCAATATATACTGATGTTATAAATTCAGCCAGATGCAAAAGGTAAACCTTGTTTTTCCAAAATTTCATATAATTTCTTCCTGCTCACCATGTCAAAAGTCTTAACAGAATCAATAAAAGCAATGTGGGTTTCTTTATTATATTATTACCTCCTCTTCTCAGTTACTTGCTTCAAAATGGAAACATTATCTGAACACAATCGTCAATGTCAAAAATCCGACTGCTCATCAAGCAGCAAAATGTCAACCAATGATCTGTCTCGCAGTTAAAAATTTTGAATAGATCTAATGCCATATACAAGAGATAAATGTCTCTATAATTTCCACAATTAGATCTTTCCCTCCTTTTAAATATTGGGCAAATTACTGCATCCTGCCATTTCGTTGGCAGAGCATGTCTTCTCCAGCACAATTTAATAATCTAAGGAACCTGTGTATTTGAACAGCTCCACCTTCAAGCCATCATGCTCAGCTGCTTTCCTGTTTTTCATTTTAGTTAAGGCCTCTCCCAACTCCTCCATTCCTATGTCTTCAATTTGACCATATCCTTGTAAGGACAAGGATATGGTATCCTCCTTGCAATCCATCCCTCTATTGGCAATAAGTCCTCATATTCAACTGCCGCATAATTCTTATAATCCAATTGCTGCCTTCCATGATTGTCATGGTCAATGTCAGAAATGTACTGCTCCCAGCTGTCCTGCTGAACTTTCCTCATCACTATCTTACTTGATTTGAAACTTGAGTTTTTTGTAATTTTGTTTCACAAGCTTACTTTTCTGTTATTAATTTTCTGCCTTCATTTTCTTGTCAACCATCTTCCAAATTTCCTCATTCCATACAACCAACCTCCTAGGCTGAATTCCCTTCCTACTAGATCCCAAAGCTTCCAAGGCTGATCTTTCAATATACTCTTAATATTTCCCCATTCTAAATCAATATCATCCTCCAATGGAAAGAATTATTCATCACAGTCAACCTTTGCTGATAAAGCAGTTGTATTCCCATAATCCAAAGAAGATGCATGAGTATTTTCCATGAGTATTCCTCATTCCGCAATACTTTCTCTTTCTTTGTTTTTACCCATCTCTTAACCAAATTTAAACAAAGCAGGAAATGGTAGCTTCCTACATCTACATCACATCTATGAAATACATGTACACACACATTGGTGAATCTATCCCGCAGCCTTTACATTAACTATAAAATAATCAGTTGTGCTCAAAATTCCTCCACAAATTTGTATTTCAAATTTGGAGCACAATTGATTTGGAGCTCTAGTATATTGATGTATCTATTTATGCATAAAAAAGTATTCATAATTTTCATCTCATTGAATGTGGTGAAGTCACACACCAGTTTTCCATTAATATTAACATTACAAATTCCTGACAAACCCACAATGTTTGGCATGTTACCCACTCTTGCATTATAGTATGATGTAATCATTCTTACTAATACTTCTACAGAATATCTTGCAATAAATCATAGAACTCCTCAATTCTTTCCTTTTTTTCTTCTTCTGGAGCATATATGCAAAACACTTATTTTAGATCAGGTGTTATTCCTTAGGGCCGTCTGTTTGTTCTAAAATATTTAAATTACTGTTGTGTATATCAATTCTTTATTGTAATTAGCAGTTGGAAAATTTATTATTCTAATTGAGACAAAAAATAACTGCATGTTTATTACAACATATATGTTGTTTCTGGGCAGTAGTGCTAAAGTGTTTGTCACTCAGAAAAAAAGAAAAAAATGTATGCAAAACACGTTCTTGTAGTCTCTTTCTACTTTACATCAAACCCACATTATCTTGACTGAAATCCAACTGTAAGAATGCATTCTACCTTTCAGTTTTCTGTTCATTATTGTAGCAACTCCTGATGTTGCTTTGGAATTTAAATTCACTTCATTATATAGTACTGTGTGGCCATTCCACTTTTTTAGTCTCCATAATAAAAGCCATAGCTATCTCCTCCCGAACGACCTCCAACAATTTCAAAATCTCTAAGCCTCTTAAAAGGCTTTATGTTTAAATTTGGAGACTCAAATCTGAAGAAAATTACCTGTCAACCATATGGGATGCGCTGAATAAGGTTGAGGCTCCCATCCCAGTGTCTCTTACAAGGTTGAGCACAGAACCTACTCAATTCAGATCCAAACCTTCACTTATAATGACAAGGCTTAAACTTACTGCTTTCATTCTTTGCATTTTTTATTAGTTTATATTATTACTTGCCTTAAGTTTCTATTAATATTATATGACATTTGATGCATGAGACTACAGATAAAGACAAATCAATTATGTAAATTGATTCAGATTAAAAAAAATTCTTCAAAACAATAAAAAAATTAATTCAAACATAAAAACAAGTATCTTTCTTTTTTATTCTCCATCTCTACAACTGAGTGAAATATTCTAAAACAAATAATGTTTTAAATGGATAGTAACTAACATTTTACATTTTTAATACACCACAATACTTTGATGTACAATAAACCTAATTATGTGTTTTCATTGTAATCTTTTAATAAATCACCAAATCCATTTATAATCCATTTATTTTTTATTAATCCAATTTACTTAAAATAAAATAAAAAATTTGCTTTTAGTGAATGACTATATTTTTGTTGATGAATTTTTAAATAAAATTAATTTAAAAACCTGAATTTTTCTGCATCTTTGTCTATCATGGTTAAATAATTTCTATTAATGGCCTTTAACATTTTTTTACTTATTTCATTAGTATCTTCACAATTGATAATTAAAAAAACATACAAAAACAGAATTAGAGATCAAAATTTTATAAAAAGACTACAGGGCAAATAAAAAAGATTTCTTAAGTTAAAAAGATAAACATAACTGCTACAGTACGTAATAAGACCTGACATTAAAACAGGGTACAAGAATATTTATCGATTCTGTTGAAACTATCTCATCAATTTTACCTCTGATAAATCTCTGTATGTAGGCAAAAGCAGTAACACCCATCTTATAGTAATACACTAATTTATTGCATTTTAATAATTTAGTGTGATACTAAGTACATGCATTCATGAAAAATTTTACATGTAAAATATCTTTTCTAAATTTTTTCCAATAAATCATTATTTACCTTAAAAAAAGTCATTCCAAAAATTTTTATAAAACAGTTGATATTCTTTCAAAAAAAAAGAAAAAGTAATGAAATTTTTTGATGCTGAAAATTAGGTAATAAAAATACTCAAGGATGGGTTAAATTTTTATTGTTTTATTTTGTCGATAAAATATCTATGCTATTATTTTTTAACTGCTAATATAGTATGAAGGTATGAAATAACATCAAAAAATCTAGGAGAAATATAGCTTGTAACTGAATTTATTCATATGATGAATTTGGTATAAGTATACATTAGCCTAACTGATATATTTAATTTAATTAACAATTACTTTTGTCATAATTAGGTATGAGTCTAATGGAAAGAAAGGAAGATCTTTTAGAAGAATGTCGTGAGAAATTTATACCAACATTTAAGACAAGCTGTGGTTTTTGGTTGCCAGCACAAACAATTAATTTCCTATTGGTGCCACCTCCAGCAAGAGTCGTATATGTAGGAACATGTTCATTTATTTGGATAAATATACTATGTATTTTAAAACGAGAAGAATTACATAAAGTAACTGATTAACAAATGTTTATATCTTTTTAGTTATAAAACATAATCACGTATTATTATTTTAGGGATTTTTTTGTTAGTATGATAATAACAGGTAGTTGTCAATAATTCTTTTGATTGTATAATATACGGATAGATCATTAAATTTCATCAATCAAAAGCCTTCATCTACATTTTGTTACTTCCCCTCTTTTTAATTATCTTATTTATTCATACTAAATAAATAAGATATTACTAGAATATATTATAATAATTTTGCTCAAATAAGGCGAAGAATTTTTCAAATAGATTTTGAGAAGTAGAGTTTTTAATTGAATAGAAAGATAAATTTTTATCAAAAAAATACCATTAATATCGGAGTTTTTGTACAATACAGTCAAGAACTGTATTATGTGCCATATTTCAGTGTTAAGCAACCCTTCAAAAGGAAATTACAATCAGAGTTCTTTAATTATGTTGTGTTAATTATATCAAAGTATAATTTCCATTTCTGTTACTTTGAACCTTATTTCATGCTCTATTTTTTTTATTTTCCGTCCTTGAGATAAACACCTAGAGCATAACAGAGCATAAACAGTTTTATTTAAAAATTTGTTTAGAGAAAGTAAGAGTACAAACAAAAAATATGTAAGAGTATATATATATATATACACACACACCAGCCGGTCAGGGCTTGCTTTGCTCTTCCTGTCTATCCTGGATCCCTGCTGTGTTTGTTATCCTCAAGGTTGTGAGAATAATACTGATAAATAACAATTAAAGCCTGATAAGCTCTTTCCTCCAATGTTTACCTCGTTCTTGACGTAGAAGCTCTGATATGTTTCTGCTGTAGACAAACATATCCTTTTCTATTGCTTTAGAATACCCTATTTTTTGGCAAGAGGTCAAGGAGAGAGATGAGAATTGGATATGTTATAAAATGCATAATCTATTATTTTTTACATCAAAAAACAAAATCTAGTCTTTGTCCAAGTTGAAAAATTCACAACTTCACCTAGGACCTTCCCTTAAAGGAAAGGCTTAAAACCTTCAGGATATTCTGAAAATCTGAAATCAAATGGTTGGTTGGCTCTCAAGTGATTCTGTTGCAAACAGACAGAACCGCTATAAACTTTAGCATATACATATTAGACGTACATATATTTTTTCTTTATACTCTTACTTTCTAAGCACACATATATATATATATATAAGCTTAGAAAGTTTGTAAAATCAAGCTCAAATTTGTGTTTTATCAGTGTAAATACTTGAAAGAGAGAGAGAGAGAGTGTGTGAGAGAAGAGGAGAGAAAGAGAAATAGTGATTTTGAGATTGTTTCTTTAAATAAGTTGTAAATAGAAAACAATGAAAATTATATACATACTAAAAAATATTTTTCTTGGTGTATGTGTATCCTGTATTGAATTCTCTTAATTATTTTCGTTACTTTAATGCACATAAGTATATATATTATTACAAAAAACGTAGTAATTTAATTTTACTGTTAGCAACAAAACTTATTTTCTTTCTTTTAACTTTTTATCACTAATAATTCTTGACTGTACAGTTCAAGTGCTACTTTGCATTCTACTTTTTTAAAAAGCAAAATGCTTTTTAATTCATACATTACTCTTATGTCACTCCTTTCTTTTCTGCAGTTTCTTCTTCTGTGTTTTTATACTTATTACAGCATTTCATGAATCATTATTTTGACAGAACATTGTAAGTTAGATTATTACTTAAAAATTAAATCATACATGGCTTTTTTATGGAAAGTGCAAGTGTATACCATAATTATTTTATGATAGAAATATATATATTACATTTCAGTAAGGTGCCTATAAAAATATTTTATGTATCTTTATCAGTAAATATTAAATTATATATTAATATTAATTATAAAAAATCTATTAATGTAATTAATTATATAAAAATTAATCTATTACTTGAATTCATTGTAAAAATGATTTCATTGTACAATAATGGTTTTAACGTTTATGAATGGTGTCAGTCACTATAGAAAGGTTAGGCAGCTCTGATGAGGTATATTAAATTTAGAATACCTAGAGTTATAAGGCAGTATGATTAGTTTATTTCCTGTTGGTAGCACATAAAATGATAATAATCAATGTATTAATTAGACAGAAGTATCTATGACAAAATCTCCACCACTCACAACATGAAAAAATTGGTTGGCCAGTATATGATTGCCTGATAATATTTTTTAAATAAGATTAGAATAGAAAATAATGGTATATTTATATCAGTACATAATTAGGATACAATTCAAAGCAAATTTTATTAAAGTTCTACAAAATTATGAGTATGCTAACATTAGTTTATTATATATAGAATATATATATATATATATATATATATATATATATATATATATCTTAGCATATCATTACAAACAATATAATGGTCAGATTCAGAGCTATTCTTTTCAGCAATTTTAAATTATATGAGTTCATTGAACTCATAAAGATATTGTATGTCTTTTGTTTTTTACTGGACTGTGAAAAAGTGTAAAAATTTGCCCAATTTTATGAGCTTTAAAAATAATTGTAAACATGTAAGTTTTAATAAAGAAAATCTTTTGAATTATCGATATTTATTAATTTTTTTAAACTTTAACCTTTTATTTCCTAAATGCTACATAAAAAATAAACCATAAAAAAGACAATATAAACAAAATAAGAATTATAAACTTATTATTTCTTTTTAATTATTTTATTGTTATTGTATTTAAAGATTAAACTGTACTGAAGACTATAATTTCTTTAGGTTAATAATAACAATTGAATATTCTGAAGAAGTAGAATAATATAATTTTAAAGTCATGGGTAAGATTACAAACTACCCAATCAGAAAAGCAGATCCTTTTTCCTTAGATCAAGTCATAGGAATTGTGTAATAGACCAGGAGGTTGCAACATTTTTCTAAGAATAATTTGATTAGTCTTGAAAAAGCTAATTTCTTTCATTTAGTCAGTGCTGTTGATGAAATGCAAAGTCTGGCAGAGGCGTCTCGTTGGAATAGGCGTTGCGTCGCCTTCGATCTTGTTGTAAAAACTGTTATGTTGAAAGTATTTGCTTAGCGCTGAATTTTCACTTACTGCTTTTTGTAAAAAAAAGTTTCATTACAGTCTGGCATGTGATTTTCATGAAAAATTGGTCTGGCATCTTCCTGAAGTTGTAAAAAATGAAGTTTTAGAATCATTTGCCTAGACCTGTGATATGTCAAGATGGTTGTAGAAATATGTAAAATTATACTCCACTACAGTCACAGTTGGCAGGTGTAGTAAACCAGGGGTTTGCAGAGATATTATAAGAGCACCCCATTACACCTTCCAAAACAGCTCCCCAGTGGCACCCTGTTTGTTATTAGTTGATGGTGATGATTTGTCTAGCCTCCTGTGAGGAGCTCACTTACCTCACCCACCACTCTAGCCTCACACATAGTCCCCACGGGAACTTGTTAAAAAGAAATTTATTTAATATTATTTTATTTAATGTAAATTTAGTTCTATTATTTTTGTAATATTATTCATTCGATTGATTAGAATCATTTAGTTCAAACGCAGCTCACACTATGATAGAGACTCACAGTTCATTAATTCAATTTATTGAATTGCGTGCTTCAACCAGCAAATCTCCACTACTACATAAATTTTTTTTTTGAGATGAAATATTTCTAAAAACCTTCTCAGTTATGCCAAAAAAACATAGGTAAAAAAATTTTATTGCAATCGATCGAATAGTTTTTTGTTTATACCAAACAAAAAAATCCTCTTCGTCTTTAATAGTAAAGTATCCTGCATTTCTTACAATTTATTTTAAATACAATTAAAAATTTTTGTTTTGAAGAACCAAAGTTACTCTGTTGATGCATTTTCAAATAATAAAAATTAAAAAAAAACCTTTAATTTTCTGCATCTTGCACAGTGTGTATATAAATGTCCTCAATTACTTTTTATTAATACCTTCTGAATTGAAGCTCATAACTTGGCTGTGCCATACATCCAACAATAGATGTGTTTCATAACATTAGCTTACTGAGTGGTTAGTCAACTCCAGCAGTTCATATACTGAATTTTAATAAAATTCCTTGTCTTTAATAACTTCTTTTGTTGAAAGAAACTATCTATCGCCTTCTGCAAAATTTTTCTTTCTTTTTCTTCTATAACAAATAAGAGAAAAGAGAGATCACATTGGCGGCTGCTACAACTACACCAATTGTATAATTTTCATTGTGAAGACTACTGCATTTGAAAAAGAGACTTTGCATTGCCTTCAACATTGAATAAATGGGGAGACAGAGCATATAATGACACACATTGGAGTCAATGTCTGAAGCAAATTTGAAACCAACATTGGACACATTGTATGGCCAAGTCATGTCATGACTTGATCATGACATGGATTTTAAATCCCAGGTCTATATACAATCACATTTTGTACAAGAGGGTGTTATAAAAGTATACTAATGTATCTTCCCTTATAAAAAGGACGCCATCCTTTTGTTGAAGCCTGGACATCTGTAAATTAGTAATGAAATGAATTTAAAAATAAATCCAAAATCACTTGCATTATGATTTAGAACAATGTTGTTAGTTGTTCAACTATGATAAGATAAGAAGGATTCCTTTAATGAGTGAAGAAGAGAATTACATTTTTCCTTATTCATATCTAGATCACTTACAATGCACCAATTAAATATACCATCTGGAGCATCTCAAAGTATGATTCAGTTCAAAAATGTTTACGTCATTCACAAACATTAAGCAACTTAAATTCTTGATAACCGATTGCAAATAATAAAAACAATAGAGTACTAATTTACTGGGACATCTTGTTTTCAGTTAGGTAACTATGACAGAATCTCTTGGCATAAAATTTATACACAGATTTAGATTTATCTTCAGTTAATCATATGGCATACTTTTTAAAAATCATATGATTTGATAGCGTTGGAGACGCTATTTTCAGGGGAGATTATTTTTATATGCTTGCCATCCATACTGCCTGTACAGTGTGGATAATTCCATGTTTGAAAAATTATTAGCAATTAGTTTTTCATTCATCACTCGATTTTGGTATCTGCAAAAATAAAATATAATACATTTATGTTAACGTCATCCTATGATATGTTTTTGTCTATTTTAGTGTAATTTCCATGTAATGTAGTTAAACTCTATTATCTTATCCTAGTCCTATACTGTACTTTTGAGTTCATCCTTTTTCAAAATTTGTATTTTTAATCTATTATTACAAACAATATTGTTTTTGATATTAATAATAATGATCTTTTCAGAAAATTAACTGAATACTCTTGGTAATTAAGAATTTGCTGTTGCAGAGAAAGCAGCAATATGGTCAATAACTTCATAAAGATAATGAATTGAATGACGTGATTGAATAAACCACCAATTTAGGTAGTCAATCAAACTTGTAAGCAACCCTCAAATAAAAACCATAAGCAGTGATTTGGGGAGGCAGTTTGGTGTATGAAAATTCTTATGAAAAATACTTAAAAAAGTGACAATTATTCAGTGTATGCGGAGCACGTAGGAAATTATGGAGCTGCGGCAGGATTGACATAGAAATTGCCATTGCTCAAAGTCACATAGACAATATTTATTTCAGTTGTCAACTGGTAATTATGTGTAACCAAAGGCCTAAAACTCAAAATTACTATACTTCAGGGTATGCAAATTCGACACCTGCAGGTTCTTCCACTGCAACATCTGATAACAACTAAGATAATGTAACATCAATTACATCTGAATGTTGTACTTCAAATCAAATAAATTTCCTGCAATGTGATGTTTCTATTAGTTTGTGTTAAGTTTTCTAATTTAAATATTTTCATTAGAAATTAATCTATATAAATATCCTTGTTATCCTTCCTGCTAAAAAGCAGCCTTCTTTCAACACTGTTATAAATAACAAAGTGTACGAGAGTCATTCAATAACAAACAGCAACAGTAGAAATAATATTTAATAGAGTAAACTGAAACTGACTTCAAGTTGGTACCCAACATAGAAAATATCTGCTTCTAGAAATAGTATAACTTATTTTTTATTTCATAATGTCTATCATAGAAGAACAGTATGCTGTGATAACATTCTTCTTTTCTGAAGGTATAAAACAAGCCGAATTCACTAAAATAGTGTGGTAATAAGTCTGTTAATCTTGCAAATTTTAATAAGTAGATCGATGAAAGAACTGATTTTCATTGTAATGGAAGTTTCTACTGGGTTTTACAAAATCATCTTAATGATATTAATCACAAGAATAGATACTAAAAAATCTAGGAAATTGTTGAAATTTGAAGTGTGAGTATCAGCACTGTCATTCCATTATCCACGATTAGCTGAATTACTGCAAAACATATTCGAGGTGGGTTCCAAGATGTTTTTCTCAAAATTAATATTTTGACTAGACAAGAGATCCAAATTCAATATACCCAGAACTTAGATGTTGGGTTTAACTGAAGGTAATGTTTTTTTTTTTAGATGCCATAATAATTTTGATTGAAACTTGGATTCATCATTTTCAGCCAGAGTCATAACATCAGACTTTGGAATGTAAACATCAGGGTTCACCTATCAGGAAAAAACTCAAAATCTACTTATCAGCTGGTAAAGTGATGCTAACATTGTTTTGGGACTATAAAGACCCAGTTTTAGACATGTTAGTCAACAGCAAGTACTATTGCAATATGTTGTGATAAGTTCCTCTGGTTTGTGTATTTGTATGCTAGTGTGTGCGTTTTTGTAATACTGTAAATTTATTGAGGTATGACCTGATCCCATAGATCTAAAAAAAATAATTTTCTTTTAAGATGGAAATTATGTTGAATCATTGTAAACCTTAAAAAAAATCCATTCTTAGAAGATGAATTATTTTTATAGTATGATTATAGTAGCCATAAAGTTCCTAAAATTGTTAGAATTAAGTATCTTCTGAAACACTTGTTTTTTTTTTTAAATGGTAATTTACTGTAAAATGTTTTAATTGTTAAAAATGCCTAGTGAAATTTAGTTATAAAATAAATAAAAAAACAATTCATGAATCTTACGTTGTTAATACAGTATCCTAGTAACCTATATTTTGTTTAAGAATTCAGTCTACAATGGAGCGGGTTTGTGTGAGGTAGGGAGGAGGGAAGGGCCCTACCTCAAAAAAAGAATAAAAGAATATTGACAGTAATAAATGTTTAAGTTTTACTGAATGTAAATACTAATAAAAACATAGAAAATTACTTTAGGAAGAAGACAGTTATGATCAATTCTAAAAATTATTTGCATTAATTTATTAAATTATTACTTATTAATTATTATTTATTAAATTTCTTGCATTCCTGAAATTTTAACTGTACAAAAGGAAAAATAAATGAGTATAGATTGATTACAATAGTTGAAGCTCTGTGTAGTATTTAAAATTAATAACAAAATTAAGTATTTGAATCTGTAAGCATCGTCTTTTAAATTGTAAATATTACAATTTTTTATGCTTCTTAAGGAGAAAGGAACTGGTCAATTCTCCACATCTCTTGACCCCAGACAATTTATCTAATGCTGCTTGTTCTTTAGATAACAAACGTTGCTAATAATAAGTATGAGTGGGGGAATTTATATCATTTGGAGGCAGTATTTATAGATGACAATTTAAAAAAATAAAATGTGAAAAAATTAAGAATTCTATTTTTACCAAAATATCAGAAGCCTTGTATGGGACAAGAAAGCCATAGCAAAGCACAAAGAAGTCTTTAAAACTTATTTGGATTTGTATATAGGCAATGTGTGTAATTTTTCAAGGATACTATGTTATTCATATAGCATTGTAAAAACTAACTACGAAGAGTTGCTGCGTTATTGTTGCCATCAAAGCGAATTTATTTTGACCTCGACACAATATTGATAATTGTATTCCTACTACCTGTTAAATTATTAGCCAATGTAAATAGTCCTTTGTTGATTCCTAGCAAGTTTTGATTAATTTGCTCATCCATAGAATATCTTTATTGCCATCAACATTTATTACAGTATTATCAATAAAACTGTATTCGCTAATTATCTCTGTTAGTGACAAATAAATATTTTCCCACCATTTTAACTGGTTTACATATTAATTTTCGATTTTAAAGGAGTCGTGCTTTCAAACTTCTCTTACAGAAGTTGCACTCCATCATGACATTTCATTAGTGACCGATCTTCAATCAGATTCAGTTCAGGAGAATAGCTGGCAGTCTTAAAACTGAATGAGTCTTAACTGCATTACATTATATGCAAGAGTTGTTTAAAAATTAGAGGCAAATGACTGTAGAAAAAATATTATTTATTTAATGACAATGTAACTAACCAGTCCTGCTCAACATAATCCCAGGCTTTATTAAGGTACTTGTTCAGTCTTTTTGTAAGTGTTCTCATTCTAGTAATAAAGAATTGTTCACCTTGATTTTTGGGTCATCCTTGACTCGCTCATTAATGTCACGTAAAAACAAAAAAAAAATTGCAAGATCAGGATTGTAAAGTGGATAAGGCAAGCCTTCCGACCAGGCTTTTAAATAGCTTCCTTTGTCTTTTGAATGGAGGGGTTTTTTATGGGAAAGCCATGGGGTTATTATGGGGACGGCCATTATCATACAGAATTACTTTTTGTAAAAGAATCAGGACATTTACTCCATATTGCAGGTTTCAACTTTATTTTCTAGCAATAGTCACAATAGTACTCACTGTTGATCGTACGTTATTCTTCCAAACAGCAATAAATTGAGCCTTAATAGTCCCAAAATGCCGTTAGCATCGCTTTACCAATTGATGGGTTGGTTTTGAATTTTTTCTAGCTAGCAAAGTGAATGTTTCCATTTTATCCATTTTGAATTCCAGCTCAAAATGATTATTAGCTATGCAAACTAAAAAAATATTGCCTTCCGTTGTGTACAAATGTGAATTTGGATTTCTGTGATTGTGAATAGACTGTCTCAGAACCTCCCTTAAACATGACTTGCAATAATTCAGCTTATCATGGATAATTAAATGATCACTTCTGCTACCTGCATTACAAATTTCAGTAATTTGCAGAGCGTCAGTTGAAACTTCCAATTTTGGTAATACACTTTTTTGATAATATCCTTTACACCATACTATTTTAACATTCGCAAGTAAATTTTGGTCAATTTTACACCTTCAGAAAATAGAAATCTTATCAGAGATTTTCTCTTGCGATAGATGCCAAAAGCGGAGCCGACATTTTGAAAAAAAAAGAGGGTATAATAATGGAAATTCTTTTCAAATAGCTGATCACTTTCAGGGGTGCCAGGTTGAACATCAGTCAGTACAATTTATTCTATTAAATGGTTTTTCTGCCGTTGTCATTTGTCTCTTTAATTACAGAACGATCCTTGAAGCGTACATAACATGTTACTAAGTATTATGCTACAATTAACAGTGCATGTGCTATAACCAAAATCAACTCATATTATTACAAAATGTTAGCATATTTGTCTTGTTTATAGCAAAAATATTGTTATCCACAAGTTGTCTGTAAAGATCAATGATGTCGCAAACATTTGCTAATAGCAATGTTAGAGAATATCTCAAAACATTTCTATTAACATTATCCTCGCTCATCACATTCATTCATCCTTTAGCTGTCATTAAATGCTGTCGTTTTCCTGAAAAATATTTACCCATATTGTTTATGGAGATACATTTTTTAGTTAAATTGTGATGGAATATGTGAATGTTAAAAATACTGAATCTAATGAAACGAAATTGACATGGTAAAAGTAATAGAATTGTTTAGAGAAAACCTATATCTGTTCAAAATACTAAGTCAGGAATCCATGGTGATCCCATCTGTTCCTATGGCGATTACATCCAGATGACCCCTCCAAGGATCCGCTGGCTTGTGTTAACTGCTATGGACATTGTTCTGCTAGATCGCAAAATTATCTGATCTATAAGGAGGAAGTAGTATACAGGAAGTAAAGACCATTCAAAAGGTCAGCTACTTTGAAGCCAGAAAAATTGTGGTCAGCAGATCACTGAAGCTTACGTCCTATACTCAGGCTGCTGTGGCTCTTGCAGCTTCTTTTAAATCAATGAACATAATTTCTGAGCTGGCACCAGCGTTGGCAAGCATAGTCAAATGTAACATTGACCACAAATTGAAGAGTTGACAAATTAGAGAAATTAATCCAAAGCTGATGAAGAAAGAAGTGGACATTTCTACACAAATGAGGAATGAACCTTCGACCAGTCGAAAGCGAAAGAAAGCGAAACCAAAATAAAGAAACTGAAGCAAAGTACAGATCAAAAAATCCCCACTGCGAAACCAGAAATAAAAATTTTGGAAAAGGAATATTTCAAAAAACCAATAATTTAGAGGCCTTTGAACTAGAAGGCAATCATTTCAGCCACCTCCACAGCCAGTGTCATCAGATGCTGGCAGCATGGAGGATCGGAAGACTCCATCTCCGAAACTTCAGAATTTGATATTGAGGCTTTCAGAAAGATTTAAAAACGAAAAAAGAAAGGATAGCCTAAGGGAAAACCTAGGTGATACAATTAATGATTAAGATTATGAACTTTTGAAGAAGAAGAAGAGTATGACTCAAAGAGTACATACTTTTCTAAGAGATCATATTCAAAGAGTATGATCAAAAGAAGAGTATTTAATTTCTATTTTTTGAAGTTGAATTTAATTTTAAAGTATTGACAACATTTCATCAGAAATGGTTTAAGCTTTCCTGTTTCTAGATTTTAAAGGGAGATAAAATAATGGGGGATTACTGTAAGTGTAAATAAAAATATAGATTTATAAAGAGAGACTGCTGTTTTGTGTAAATTGGTGAGGTGCTTGGTTTTAAATCAGTTTGAATAATTGCCTCAGTGTTGGTGTATATAAATGGATATTATGTGTTTGTGTGTAGCTGATAATATGCTAAGCGTAAAATGTATTATTATGTTTAAGCTGTATACAAATTTGCAGTATTCCATTAATTTTTGTACAAGGTTTTGCTTTAGCAATGAAATAAGTAGGGAATATGTATTCAATATATGCAGAAAAAATTAATTATTGTCTAATAATGGAATAGAATACATAACTTGACATCTCAAAATATCATATAAAAACATATGGTGAATCATAATGATCTGAGTAGTACATTAGTATTCAACCAAAAAAAGTAAAATAAAAAATTTACAAGTAGCTTTATATCAAAGTTATTTTTAAATATAAAGTTATAAAATCTTAATTTTGTTGGGATCACATTGACTTGAAAAGAACAGCAGGGATAAAAAAATTGCATGGTTTCATCATAAAAGACTATGGTTGGGTGTTTTTAGGAGTCTACATAAATTTTATTTTTTCAGATTCTTGGTCCTGTTAATTTGATTTTAAAAATTAACTTTAAATCATAAAGTAATCGCAAATATGAAAAATTTTTCATATAGTAAACTAGATAGGAATTGTTTTTAGTATCTTGAGCTAGTGACCCTTATTGTTCCTGAGAATGACATAGCTACTCTGAGGAACAAGAATTCCATTTCAGGCTTATTAATTGCTTTCTCTTCTGATCTGCATCTACGTTTTTACACTGGTATACAAGCCCACCAAAAAGTAGGTGATATTCAGTCCTTCAAATGACACCATAACTCTTTTCATCGTAGGGACTATAGTAAACAGCATTATTTTCAGAGAAAGAAACTCCAACAAGCTGCTTGTATATCATTAGATGCTTCACTTGCATGTTAGCCATTAGAAATATTGAGACAGAAGAAATAAATTAACGTACGAATACCATTTTTTTTTTAGGAAACACTACATTATATATGAATCACTGAAGAGCAAGTATATCATGACAGGCAGGTAATAAAATATTCTATTTAGTGAATAAAACAACTTTTTAATTCACATAAATACACAACAGTCTATTTACAATTTTTTTCCTTGGCAACAGTAATAATATAATTTATTATACAGTACATGAATTGCTGTTTAAATTTTAATAATTATTTGCTTAATTTATCTATAATTAATAACATTAATAAAATGAATAAAATAACAATTCAGACTGAACCTAATACAACATATTGTTTGTTATTTAATATTATCTAATTAAATGACACTTAATTAGTAGATTTTTTCTTAAAATTTAACTAACAACAATTTCACATAATGATATAATTTAAACTATAATAATACAACTAAATTCTATAACTATTATTATAACAGTACTAAATAGACAAATAATGATAGTAAATTATTATTATGTTCAAGAACATTGCAAAATTTTTTTTATAGAAGAAACACGTGTACACTGATAAAATAAAATATTGATATCTAAAAAACTAGAATTCTCTATTTCTAAGCAAATTTAAATATAAATATATGTATAAATAAATATATATTAAATATATCAATTTTATATATATATATATTTATTTTATATAAATAATTAAGAATCACTACAAAATTAAAGTTAGTAATTAAATATTAAAAAAAGTATAGTTTTTAAGATAAATGATTACCACCATAAAATACAAAAATATAAAGAATTTAGTATGTATTTATATTATAAATATTTATAAGTTATGGATATGATAAGCATTTTACACTGAATTACTAGCATTTTACACTGACTTACTAATCAAAAAGGTTTTCCTGTTGGAAGATGTTAATTCTTTTAAATCTACATATTTCATTATTTTTATATTAATTGTAATAATGTATTTTTTATTTTTTTTTTTATTTTTTTACGGATTGCAATTTCAGAAAATTATCATTAAAGACAATTAATATAATTGCAATGCAAATAAATTAAACAATTTTTTATAAACTTTAAAAGTAATCTATGGGAAAACTTGCATAGTCAGGCTGTTGTCAAAACTGTGATACAATTACATTTTCTTTGAGATGAATTGTGTTAAAAAAATGAAATTTTTTGTAGATTATGAAAAATTGCCTAGTCTGACTGGAATTCAAACCCAGAATTCTTCTTAAGTCATTTAGGGAAATGTAATTAAATCTGAAAATTCAGCTAATTAGTGAAATAACCTTTTTATATATACTGAAGTCTTCTTTTTTTCTTTGGTAATAAAACAAAGAGATAGGATTCAAAAAAGCTTCTTCTTTTAGTTCAAATTTTTAAGGCATGCTAACCTCAAAAATTTTGACGTTAAGACTGAGATCTGAGTATCAGAAACCAATGCAAATTACACAATTCCTTTTATCAAGGCTTCCAAGGACTCAGTGTAAATTAGGGCTCAATATGACCTAACAACAACATTGAAAACAGAACCAGGAGGATACTGTATTCTGTGAAGTGGAAAATAATTGAGTAAATACTGGACACCTTGTCTTTTTAGTTCTATATTAATTCCATAGCAAGTCTGCAATAGTTTCAATAACTACATTGAAATCAAATACTAACAGAATTATCTTGAAACTGTTTTGTTTGTTGTTTCTCAGTCACCTGGTAGTTGGCTATGTGGTTCAAATTTTTCATTTTGTTCTGTCATCAGTTTATTAGTATTTGATCATAATAGGATTTTAAATTAGTGATTACCACAATTAGAAACGGATATAATCAATTATATTTTTAAAATTTATCAACAATGCATATGACTGAATAATTGAATAAGTGTTTTAAAAATGTATTATTAAAATGAACTTAAGTTTTAATTTTAAGGAAGTACATTTAAACAGTTTTTATTAAATAAATAGATGTCATAAAGATTAATCACTGACAGATTAAAAATATTGGACACAAAGGTTTAGTTGTAAAAAAGAATCGACAAGAAATTTTTCCTGCTCGAAAAACTAGAAGTGTTTGATACTCATCTTTATTTATATTCCAGATTTCAGTAACATTAAAAATAATTAAAGGCAAATAATATTGAAGGAAATTGCAGTTACTGTTTCTGTTATTGATCTGTATAATAAGAAAAACAAAGCTGAATGAAATGCTATTAAGAAGTGAAATCAGAAGATTAAACTTCTTTAGGAAGACAAAATTTTATATATGACTTCTAATTAATTATAGTTAAAATTTTATATAAAATTTTCTAATAAAATTTTTTCTATTTAACAGTATTGATGAATTTATTACATAATTTATTTATAAATATATTGAAGTTATTTATAACTATAGAGCAGTTGAATGATTAAATAAGGAATGTTTGTATAAATAAAAAAGATAAAATACATGGATTGATTTAGCAGCCTGGTTAAATGTTTATATTTCATTTAAATACTACAGTTTGTTATCAACATAAAATGTTATTATATAAAGATGGGCAAGAAGGTATTTCCCAGGAAAATTTAGATCTGATTTAGTTTTTTTGATTTTTTAATTTTAAGTAGAGAACTAATATTTTCAGCATACTGACTGCCTAATCAATGCATAAATCATTCTTTAATAATGTGCAGATCCCCTCTTTTTGAGTTTCAGATGCACTGATTCCTGTATGCAAGATATTTTGGGCAATTGCAGTCTATGAAAGCACTGTACTTTTATGTAGCATAATTTGTCAATTAATCCTCTTTTTTGTGAGTTAATTGTCTTTCTCTGACTTTTTCCCAGTTTCAATGAAAATCTTTCTGTCTTTTTGGCTTGTTAAAGAACTTCACTTTAATTTCAAGATTACATAATATACCTTGTTACTATTTATAAAATCAGATTCATTTATGGTCTATAAACTGTATATATAGGTAAGATATATCTAATCTCAATATTTACCTTAATTTTAGTTAAATTTAACTTTTAAAGTAAGGTAAGATACACATCTTATCTCAGTATTCTGTATTAGATGGTTTATTTTAATAGAATTCAGCAATACAGAGGAATTAATATGAATCTTAAATCTTATAATGTGTGTGTGTGCATGTGTGTGTGTGTAAGAAAAAAAAATAAAGCATGTGACTCTGTTCTTGTTGAGGTGCATTAGGTACTCATTTATGTGTAGTCAGTGAAAGGCAACAGATCCGCAGGATGATCCCAGACTTCCATAGATGTCTGCACTGCAAACTTAGGAAATTGGGGTATGCATTGACCCATTTCCATGTTGGTCACAGACTCTTCAAAGCGCATCTGTGCGTGCAGATTACAGAGAGAAGGACACCACAGAATACATGGTATTTTTATGTGATCTGTTCCTGTAGCATAGGGAAGCATGTTGGAGAGAATTTGACATACTTTCTCCAGATAACATCACGTAGACTCTATTCCAGACTGAAGGGACACGGCACATAATTTCTACAATGTTGGTGAAGATTATCCATTCAAATATGGCAGAAGTGCCGGGGTGAATAAAATCCCCCTGATTCTCCCTAGGTGTGTTCTTATTAAAGCAGACCTGCCCCAATGTAGAGGTAACAAAAAAAAAACAGAAAAAAGAGACTGTATGTAGCTGCACAAGGAGTTATAAACAGAAGACCATTATAACATTTTTTTAAATTCGTACAAGTATTTTTGAATATCACTAAAATAACACCTTTTCCCCACTACCCTTCTCCTTCTGTCACATTTCATATGTTTTGTTTTATTCTTATTTATTTTTTTCTAAATTTCTTTACTAGCAATGAATCCATGTTATTCAGAGTAATATAATTATTATTTATTTTTAAATATATAATCTTATGAAAATATTAATACTAGAATAAATTTAGTCATCATGGAAGACAGATGTATGTTAATAGATAATAACATAAAGATAATAAGATTAAAGGTATAACATAAAACCCTAATGGAACTTTAAAATCTAAATCATAAAAAGTAATTTGGCTAAAAATGCTCAATAAATAATTGATAAGACAAAAAAAAATTATTTATTAATTATATGTGAATTATTATTAATCTTAAGTACTGTATTATGTTTACCTGTTTCTGACATAATTTTACTTATAGTTAACTACGTTTCTACGTCATTTATTAAATATATTACAATATTTTAATCTCTTTCTAAAATTATAATTAATACATTTGATAATACTACATATTTTTTTTTATATTTTTAAATTTATTAGGTTCAGTCTTTATTGTAATATATTAAAATTATTTCTATCCAAATAGGGTGACAGCACTGTTTAACTTTTACATGAGTTTAACAATAACAAATGAAATTACAACGTAATATTGAAGCTCTAATACAATAAAACAATAACTTCTAATAATAATTATTGTAAACCAAAAAAAAAGTAAAGTAATGAAAGAATACTCTTTCAAAAAATAATCAGTTAAGAACAGTCTATTCGAATGTGCATCTGCACTAATCCACATTAATTTACAGTAAATTATTACAATTCTCTTCTATTAGCTAATTTATTTGTTATTATATTAACTTAGTAAATATTGCCTATCATTCTTACCAGCAGAGCAAAAAATAATTACATAATTTATCAAAACTGTATATGATAGTTTAAATTTACTGAATAACAGAAATTCTGTCTCCAAATAATTTTTTTTCATCTCATAATTACTGGTAACCCATAGTTGTATGCTCATTCGGATGCAATAAAATATATATTTATATGAGAATTTGAAAATAAAATTTGTAATTCAATATTTAAAATTTTTCAATACAGAGTTTTATTTAGCTTTTACTTTTTTAAAACATGATAAAAATGTTAGAAAAAATTAATTCTGCCTTGGACAAGTAAAAACAGGAATAAAAATAATATAAAGAAAACACCTAACAATAAAAAATATTTCATAGATATGTGAAAGGATATCAATTTTAATTGTGACTGCAATTCTGTTTAATAATCAAAATGGAAACTGTTCATTGAACAGTGTGATGAACATGATAACACTTATTAAATATTAAGCGACTTTTATGAAATACTAAATTTTTTCCATAGTAGCTGATATCATAAAAAATTTCATGAAAATGGTATGAAGTTATTTGATTACAAATTTACATACATCTATTTCTCATCCAGTCAAATCTCTGAGTAATAAAGAAATAAATGTTGGCTCACAGCATATAATTCATACCAAGCTACTCATATAAATTTATGATCAATAAATCTCAAGGAAATTTTGTTTTAATTCTCTATATGAAATAAATTAATTTTATAAATAAATATTAATATAAAATAAAAGCAACACTTTAATAAATATTCAAAGAAAAGGTTTATTCACCGCAAAGAAAGTAAAAGGAAGGGTCGATACAGATATTTGTAGATATCTCTAGACAAAATGAGACAAGTAAAAAATGATTTAACTGCGAGCTTGGTATTAGGGAGAAGAGATTCAAGACGATATTCTGGTCAGAGAAATTAGAATATTCATCCAAGAAACTAAGGGCAAATTTATACAATAAATTATACTGAATGAGAAGTGAATGGGACAGAAAAAGTTGATAGGCTTTGATAGTCCTTTATTTATTTAATTTATATAATATACCTGTTGTATTATTAGATAAAAAATACATCTTTATTACAGTTGACTTATTATTAAATGGAATTTTAGATTAATTTACATGATTTTTCACTGTTGATAATCAGAAAAATAACTGTACTGAGTAAATATCTTTTGAATAACAATTTATTATATTTATTCCTCAATAGTATATCGTGAAATTTGATATCCTTAATGATAAAAGAAAATTTATAATGGTAATCTTTAAAAGGAAATTCATTTTAACTGTACTCACTACTATAAATTTCATATGATATTGCTGTGGAAGGATTTTTGGAACAAAATTATATCAATGAATATTTATTTTTTTAAACCTTTATAGTAGGTCAACAATGTGTATACATACAAATTTTATACTAAACGAATAAAATTATCTTCATAAATTATACTTAAACATTAACTAATATTTTAATTATTAAAATACATTTTTGAAAGGATTTACACACGTAACTTTTTAAATAAATTTTATTATTTTTCAAATTCTCTGTCCATTTAATTAACTGGGAAAAGAACACTAACAAAAAATAATACTTAAAAATGCTAATTTCTGAAGTATTTATATAATGTACATGCTAATTATTCTGTTAAAGTTATTTTTATTATTTACTTATTTTTATTAATATTAATTTACTTTAACATTACTGCTAACAATTTTAATTAAATTACTTTAAAACTAACATATATATTTTACATAATTTTTTTATTAAGCAGTAATCTTAGTAAACAAAATTAAGTATAAAAAATAAAATTTATAATTAATTAAATTATACATTTTGCATGTTTTTTTTAAATTCAATGTGTTAGAAAATCAATTATAGAATTATGTGACTGGAACTTATCAAAAACAAACTTCTCACATTAAAAAACAATAGAAAAATTTATTAACAAAAATGTTATTACATTTATTTAAAAAAATTGTAGTAATTATCATAAAAAACTGATGAACATTTTAGGTGTATTGCAAACACATATGATAAATTGTTCCTTGACCTCTTCACTAATATTCACAATTTTAACAATATATTATTAATAATTTATGTCAGTGATATGTTAATTTGAATCACAGTGAAAAATAAAAGTGTTTTGATACAAATAAAAAATATCCATTAAGTTTGAATTTGGTTCAATTTGTTATTAATAAATTAATCATGTTTAATATTTTATAAAAATGTGTATTAAATAAAAGTTCCTTTTTTGTTTTCTTTCAAATGAAGTATTACCCAACTGATTCAGGGTATAATTAATAAAATAACTGCAAAAATATGGCAACAAAAATATGCAATCATTTAAATTAAAAGAACAAAGGTATTAATCTAAATTTTTGTTATATCTTCTTGAGAACTGGTTGAAATTTTTTTCTGAAGAAAAAGTATGAATGCATTTTTAGATGGATCTTTATTGAATTTTTAAGATGGAATATTATTGATCTATTTTAATCATGAATGACTATTTCCTGTTTTAATTATGAATAAGAAATGAAATGGTTCAATTTCTTGTTCACAATTCTAGAGACCAGGAACATGCATATTCAAATAAGTCTTCAAAAGAAAAATTTTAAAAGCAAATTAATAAAATATTTGTGTACATACAGTGATATGCATCTAAAACTAGGCATAGATATGATTTTTTAGATATCAATTGCAGGTTAGTAGTAAATTTAACCCAACATGAATGACATTATAATTTAAAATTTAACCTAATCACCGATATTTACATATTTTTATTTACATATCAAAATGTAAGAAATATTAAAATCTACTCAGAGATGTTACTTCTCATGAGAAAAATAAAAATATAAATATAAAAAATACTGTTTTAACTAAAATGATTTTTATTTATTGAAAGTATGGAAATTCATTTAAAAATTTACTTTTTTGCAAAATTTTCACATCATGTAGAAATTATTTATCAAAAGAACTTTTTTCAACTAATTGTGAGGCTCCTTTCTAACAAAGTTACACAGTTGTTAAAGGTATTCATATTAAAAAGGTTAAGATCGGAATGTAATAAAATAATAAATTTGATATTTTTTTAAATTTGTTGTTTTTTGTCAAAGTTAGTGTGATTTTAAGTTTCATTTTATTCACCTTTTAAGATCTTGATTTATGAAATTTTTACATGCAGTAAACAAAATTTGCATATTGTGTTAGTATCTTTATATATATATATCCTGTACCTGTGAGGTGATTTACAAAATTAATTCTATGTGTAAAGAAAATTTTACGTTTAATTTGAACACGAATAATTAATTTTTACCTAAAGATGATTAAACTATTTACTGCATTTCTTATAACCTGGTGATTCTGCATCAACTATGACATCTCAGGAATTGCTGCCAAAAATTGAAATTCTTGACCTTTATAATATTATAGATTAATAATCATTGATTTCAACACTGATTACATATATACATTAATTAGTTATTTACATACATTGATTTAAATACTGAAATTAACATGTATCCAGTATATTTACCAACTAGTCCATAAAAGCCAATGAAAAAAATATAGATATGTAATTAAAATGATATGGTCAAAACCACCATTGAATATCAATCGATTTTCTTTGCTAATTCTTAAGGTTTTATTATCATTCAATAAAGTGCTGGTATATCACTTAATTTTTTACTGGTTCATCAGTTTAATAAAATTTTAAACAATAAAAGAAAAGACTAAATTATTAAAAATTCAGTTTTAAAATTAGTTTGAATTTACTCACTAAAAGTCAACATTAATAACAATAACAGTAATTTAAATAATATTTTTTTAAAAAATAGCAATCTAGATCCATAGAATTACTTATAGATCTTATAGATAAGAGTGATTCTATAATTAATTATTAATTAATCTTAATATATCTATTATATTATAACTAATGACTTAATTTTATATTATATACTTTTATAATTAATATTTAAACAGTACTACATAACTTTGTAATAATAATATTTTTTTTTATTGATTTGTTTTTTAATACTTGATATTAGTTTTTCTAGACTATTGTTATTATTAACAAACCATCTACATACATTACAAAATAAATCTTTATTTTAATTTTTTTGATTTGATGTTTTATTATTAACATTAATACATGCATATATTTATTGTCAATATACCATCAAAAATACCTGAGAAACTCTTTCCGATGTTTATTTTCTTTTTAATTTTATTTAACAAAAAAGCAAATTTTGTTATGCATTTATTTATACAGTTATCTATGAAATGATTTTAGTTCTTAAAAGTTTTACATCATCTTATATTTAAAATTAATCAATAATGGATATGGAATATTTCTGATATGCTACAATGCAGATATTATGCAATAATGATAAGAATTTTTTTAAAAATTACAAAGAAGATGATATGTTGTTTCCATTATATATTTTGAAGGAGTAAAATGAAATAGCATTACTTTCAAGATATGGTTTTACTCATCGCAGTTAAATCGGGTGCAAACAGTTCTGAAAAGAGGAATAGAATTAAAATAATGAAATATCCCTCAAGATTCCATAATAAATATTTTTGTAAAAATATTTTTAAATAACTTCTTACAATAATATTTTTTTGTTATATGAATTTGAATATATTTTTGGGTGAAATGGTATTACACATTATTTGATCACATTTATTTTTTGTACAGTCATCAGCGAAAACAACTGTTTTATCTGTATTACTTCCATACATATGAATGACATGCAATATTGTGTTTAGTAAATTAAAAATGCTAACTTTTCAATGAATTTGTATTAACAAATGAGCTACTTTTTAAAAAATAAATACAAATTTATTCCTAAAAGATAATCTTTAAAATAAAGATTTAAACGCAATATCTTTCTCTATCCAATCTGAACGCAGAGCTGTTTTTGCACAAAACCACTACTTCAGCCAAAATAAAGCACTTCATCATGTTTCCATTGCCATTTTTACACTACTACATCCTTTTTAAGATTTCTCGCCTGTTCAATTAAAATTAAAATATTTTCTTTTCAAAATCAATAGTACTTTGCTGATGAATTTTTAAAAACTGCTGGCTAAAAACTGCTGAACAATTGCATCTGTTTTTAACATGCACAATTGTATGTACATTCCAGTTAATATGCAGATTATCATTTTTTGGTGAACTGATTTTATTTATTATTGTAATATTATCAATATTTGATTTGGTATAGTTTCAAAATGTACAACTTTTATGTACTCATATGAATTTTATCCTCTTTTTTTAACTTAAATGCTGCTCTGGTCAAGGTTTTCACACAATAATTAATTGATCCTTCTAAGCAAATCCTGATATTGTTCCTTTTTATGTTTGTGGAGCAGCAATCTATTCCTACCTGATAAAATCAGTATAATTTTTAATAATGTAATGATTTGAATAAAGTATCTATTTATTAAATAAGAACAAGTTATTTATTTAATAACTCATATTATATAAAATCGAGCAGCCTTAGGCAATAAGTTGCAGTTGTAACCTGATAAATATGTATGTACTTTAAAAGTAATATATCTACCACATTCTGTTTCATTGTCTGTTACACAGAGTAATCAGAAGATATAATTTGATGAGCTGAAGCATGAAGAATCTTCCCCAAAAAATTAATTTACATAATAAATACCTTTAGGAATAATGATTATTATAAAATTACTTGTAAAGATAAATTTAATTAGTAATATGTATGAGATTTATTCATATTAATCAACTTAATTGTAATATTAGATCAATTGTTTTATCTGTTGTTATAGCTTGAAAGTTCATTATCTTCTTGAATGATAAAACAAGTATTTATAAAGCCTACGTAGTTTCTGTCCAAGGTAAAGAGTTAAGGAGTAAAATAGTTAAGGTAAAGAGTAAGGAGTAAAGAGTATTCCTTTTTCTTTAGAAGTGAATATTACAGAATTATGAAAAAATGACTAGCAGTAAAAAGATAATAATATATACCATTAACTTCTACCGAGTCTATCATAACTAATATTTACTTTCTTTAGATTTTTTGTTTATTGCTATGATAATTCTATTTATTTTCTTAAGATTTTACAATCTTACAAAGGTTGTGTATCCATTCAGCGCTTAGCAGTTGGTTTTGTCTATTCATAAGCCAGTCAGACTTCAAACAATGGCATTAGTATTAAATCATAATGAATTCCAGTAACATATTAACAGTGTAAGTAAACTGATAACAAGAGCATCAAATCTGATTAATGGAAAACTTACACATCTTCATAAAGATATAATTGAGAATATGCTACATCATGACCAAACAACTGTTTAACATCTAGTTATTATTGTTTTTAAATGTTGTAAGTAGCCTAAATCATAGTGAATGTATGCAAAATGGTTTTAATAAATTTGTGTTTTCCATAACTTTTTAGTGTAATTTTTTTTTTAATGATGAATTAATTCACCACAGAATCTTACAAAGAAGCTTTCACATGTGAATATGAAAGCAGGAATATGTAGGGTATGAAAATGCCATGCCTAACCAGATGAAAGGATGAAAGGCCAAGACACTACCACTCTGCCATGGAAATCAATATTATATAATATATTTTTATTTACATAAAAAGAAATTATTTTAAAATTACTTATAGCTACACATTTAGATTGTTTTATTTGTTTTAATCATAACTTCTGTGTGCACTCTGTAACATTCGGCTATTGGAATTTGGAATTATTGCCTAACACTTTTTTTATCATTCATAAGTGTTAAACATTTCCAAAAAAATTCTCTCTTTAAGAGTTTATTCACTTCTATTTTTAAGTAAAATATATTTACAATAAAAATACAATATTCATTAACAACATACAAATAAAATAAATTAGTAATTCTAATTTTACTGGACATGGTTTATTACTGATTAAAACATGATTTTTTAATAAGTTATATACCTAAATGTTAAAAACAATTTTTTTAATGTATTTGATATAACTATAAATTGACATAAAATTGGGTAACTAAGTAAAATTTTACTTATATGCTGTGAAGAGTAATTTTAGTCTTATACAATGGTATTAAAATTAATTTCATTCTGAAATACTGATTTTTAAAGAATAATAGTAATAACAGTTAAAATGTATATATAAATGTAATTAATCTAAATAAGTATAAATGAAGATATATATTTTAATGAAAATTTACATAATACTTTTAAAATTTAAACAGTAATCTATTTCATCGCAGATCTGGGAAGGAGTTGTATGACAGAAACATTCAAATGTATAATACTAAAAAATTTTGATGTTGTGATTAGTGTTGAAAGTTAGACAAAAATAATGAACTATAAACCAATCTTATATTGTAAAATTAGTGTTTTTCCTTTGTAGTAGTTTCTTTCAGTGACCAGGCCAGTTATTGATGAAGGCAAATATATGGAACTGAAAATAATTTAATGCAAGTGTCAACTCTGGCTTATGAAATAAATGTAATAGAATTTTTATGATTAAATTATTTAAGTAAATGATATCTTTATTTACAGTAGAATCTTTATATTAGAATAGAATTGCATATATTATGTAATGATAACAGTTTGGTAAAATATGTGTAACAAGATTATATACAATTAAAATAGGGTATGTATTAATTATGAATATCTAATACTAAATATATAAATTCTATATTAGTGATATCTATGAGTGATATGGTAAAGGTTCATATAGAAGTGTTAATGATACTTGAAATAACAATTTTTATAATTTCCCATTATTTACACATCTGTAGTTTAAAAAAAGCTGACAACAGAGTTGTTATACTTTCCTAGTGTTGGTTATTTATTCTTATAAAAAATGAAAAAATCAATATCTTTAAACTTTGATTGGCTTCTCACCCCATAATTGCCTCCTAAGTATCTTTTACGCCACTTGCACCACTACTATGCTTAGGAAGATGTAAAAAGAATTTTAGTTAAGAATATGCAATAAATAGAAGATAGCTTTTTGATTTTTAGGGAAGGGGGAGAATTTAAGGGCAATTTTTTTTAAAAATTGTAAGATAAGCAAGTACGTTTTAACTGAGTTTAATGTAGATTGGGATTATGTTTGCAAAACTTTGAGAAAATTGACCCCCAAAGAAACTACTACCTCCCATCCTGGAGAAGTTGACCCTAAACTTTTACCAACAAATTGCCCTACAAACATGAATTTCTGTCCAAATTTCATAAAAATTGGTTTATCTAGTCAAAATTTATTAAGCTTCAAACATATGCCAACAACGTACATACGTATGTACGATTATTACTCCCACTTTTTTGTTTTTTGGGGTCCCTAGGTCATGAAACACTGACAAATGCAAAAACCCATGCTCCATTTTTTGTCTGATTACCATACTTTACTTCTTATAGCATAGCTGTAGAGCTATGATGCCAGGAAAGTAAAATATTATATATTAATGTTTTTTTAATTAAAAGTAATAATATTGAACTAACAAAATACATAGGGTACAATAACTGTGAATTTTATCATGTATTTAAAAAAAGTTTAAAAAACAGATGATGTAATGAAATTTTTTGTTTATTAAAAATTAATAAATCAATGTGATAAAAATCATATATTTTTAAATGCCCATGAGTTAACTAATTAATTCACACTTGACTAGAATTATAATCTTATAATATAATTCTAAGAAACATGACACTGCAGGGTAGACAAATAAATTCTATAGTCATATGAGTTTATGTGACTAATATATCATATAGACTGATACTTTATCGAAATGATATACCCAACGATGAAGAACTGCTACCACAACCCTTTGGAAAATTATTAATTAGAGCTCAGAATTTTTTCTATATTATTGTGTAATTAGATAATATTCTCATATTATCTAAAGCACAAAACCTTATTTTGTATTCAGTATTTTTATTTGATGATATCTCTACTTCTTGAGAAAACATATTGGGTACAGTTCTGTTACAGATGGACTAAGTATGTAATTAAAGAATATACTTAGTAAATTAAAAAAAAGTAAAATAAGTTATCAAATATCTGAATGATGGTACTGTAGCTGAGAATAATGAGAAATGAATCAAACATTTGAAAGTGTAGTAACCAGTTCACATTGGAACAGCTAATAAGTTATGATGAATCACACAACAAATTAAGTAAAGATGTATATTTGATTACAGTAATAAAATTGGAGTAATATAAAAATAATTAAATCATTAATTATAGCTACAGGTCTATTTAGTTGCACTAGATAGAATATTTATGTTTTATTTATTGCAACCTTAATTCATAAATTTTAACAATAACTTTTAGTAGGATTGTTATAACATTTTATAAGATGCTTCAAAACCTAATTAATTATATTTAAATTGATGTTTTTGTGATGTTTTATTTGAGAAGGCAAATAAAATAAAAAAAATAATATGAACTGCTTGCTGATTCAGTACCAGAAGCAAACAGATTCTATTATTTGGTAATGCTGTTGCATTACAGAGCAATGTTTAATAATCAATGTTTACTCATAATTGACTTAATTGACACATTACTGATTTTCAGAGTCATTCTAAGATAGTCTCGGCTATAATAATCAGGTGACTTTTCTAAAGATCAAAGAAGTCGATGAAGTATAAAATGAAATATTTTAAAGAAGAAAAAACAACTTATTATTATAAAATAAACTAAAGATTATTTATAAATGTATATTTTTTTAACTATTTATAAAGATAATTTTTTTAAATAGTAAATAAAATTATAAAGATATGTTAATTTGACTTTTTGACAAAAAAAAAGTTTCTTAAATATGATGAATCATCATTTAAATTTGAGTTAACAAATGTAAACAGAAATTCTTTCCAAACATAATTTTGTTTATGATACAAATTTTCCAACAATTAGACATAAATTTTATCTAAGATTAATTTACATTTACTATTTAAAGTTCTAATTAAAAATATCATAGATAAACATTGAAAATTTTTTTTTTTTTTTTAGACTTTATAAAGGTGAATATGTGTGGGAAAATTATAATTTTAATCAAATTTTAGAAGATGAAAATATTATTTTCTTTAAGGCATAATGTTTCATGCATTCTGAGAATAAAACTACATTTTTTTAAAACCAACTTCTTTTATAACAACCATATTAAATATGTTTATCATTGTTTTTTATATTTTTGAAGAATAAGGCAACAACCTATAGAATAGATTTAAGTATAGAATAATTTTCAACTTAAAAAAACATGTTAACATTTTTCTTAACAATTAATGTAGTATGAAATAAATAAAGACATTATAATTGTGATGTAGTACGTGAAGTATTTTTAACAGTGCTAAAAAATTTATTAAAAAATATGTGAATAATGTGATATAATGTTTATTTGTCTTGAAAATTTTTATTGTCAATCACCTAAAGATAAAAAAAAAAAAAAAATTTAAATGCAATACAGATCGGGGATATGATAAAAGTTTATACAATCGATGTAACTTACTTAAGGATATGTATTTTAAGAGAAAGTCTGAAGAAAATTATCATCTCTTTTCATACCTCCCATAATATTACAATGTGCGTAATTTTATTATTCATTTATCTAAATTCTGTGTACATATTTTAATATAATAATAATAACAACAACAATATTTAACAACAAGAACAACAATACAATAAGTATATAGATAAAATGTGATATTAAAACACATCAAATAATACCTATTATGATATATAATATTAGATATATGTGAAAATGTGCTTTAATAAACATTAATTTAATACAATATATATATATTACTAATAACTAAATATCACACACAGATATTGTCATATTTCAAATAATCTTATATTAAGGAAGGTAATAAAATAAAAATTTATAACTAATTTAACAGACTTGAAAAAATAAATTATGTTAAATTAAAGCACTACTTAATTTAAATATTTAAAATATAACAATAAATACAAACATATTTAAAAAAATGAAGATATTAGTGTATCTAAGCTCAATTATGACAAAGTTTAGTGAACACATGCAACATTAAAAATTTAAATATCTGATTATGGAAAAAAGATACCATGAAGTTTCTTAATCTTTTTACTAAATATCATCATGAGCATAATCAGATAAAATATTTAATTAAAAGAAAAAGAAACAAGAAATAAAAATAAGCAAACAGCAAGAAAAAAATATAATTTTTCAATAACTAAAAGCTTAAAGTCATTTGAATACCCCTAAGATCACATTAGTTATTTGAATTTGATCAGTTTTTCTATTTAAGATGTAGTTGGATATGAATACTGACACATAAACAAAACTGTTTTGGTACACTACAGCTGGGTAACAAATAAAAACGTGAAATCCCAAGGAGTAAAATAAAGTTAAATAAAAAACAATGCCTTTGCATTGTTTAAAGACAACTATTAACAAAATATTCAAAAACCTAATCCCCCTGATAAATAATAATGAGTTAGGTAGTGTGGAAATCGTAATTTATATTTAATAATAATCTGATACATATGATCCAATATAATATAAAGCTACATATAGAAATACAAAATTAAGTAATTAAGGCTAGAAAAAAAGCTGAAACTGTTTAAAATAAGATATCAGACTATAATCAAAAGAGTTTTTAAGTACATAATTAAACTGTTACTTAGTTTGTAGGTGTAGAAAAAATCCAATCAGGTTTCTGGGCCCAAACTATCTCCATAACAGCCAAAAAAATAAACACATAAATAAAAAAATTATTATGGGTACATTTTAATGATTTAAATTTGAATAAATTGTTGAAAATATAAAATTATCCAAAATTGAGTTTAATCAAACTCGTTTTAAGAAATCATGATGTGCATTGATCTGAATATTAGTCAGATTGCTACATATATATTTATTTATTAAATCTGTAAAATTGCCTTACTTATAGCCACTTTGCAATTTGAGAAAACTGAACTTATCTGAAAACTTTTAAGAGATACTGAATAACAATTTATGTTGAACCATAGTATACAAAATTCCAAAGGTAAATAGATAACTATTTTTTATATTAAAGAACTAATTTACTTGATTGGCATTTTTAACAGCTAATTATGAAAAATTGTAACAAAAACGTATTAATAAACATTCTCTAGAAATACAGTTAATATTTTCTTTTATTTTTTGTTATCATTACCATAAGATTCAAGAATAAATATTCAGGAAAAAAATTTTAAACTCCTTGGAGAAGATGTTTGGGTATTCTGTTCTTAATGTAACAGTTAACAGAAATTTATAAGAACTCAAACAAAAACAAATTACTAAAAAGCTGAAAAAAATGTACTTAAAAAGAATATAAAAGAAAGAAAGTTCCCTTTACTTTTAAGTAAAGATAACAAGTTAAAGAAAGAGCAGAGGTTGAAAAAATAGATAAACTCAGAAAAAACATGCTGCATTGTAGGAATATTATGTTTCTGATGGAAGCATTTACAAACAAAAGCTTTTTAAACAGACTAAAAATTGCAAGAATAATTGTGTTGCTTATCTTAACTTAATCTACCTGTGTATTGTATTTTTGTATATACAAAAATAAACGTTAGAATTTAAAAATTAAGCCTACAATTTGTAATTTAAAATAAATTGAAATATTTTGCTATTAGTTGCAAATTATTACAAGATGAATATTTTTTTATCAAATACTTCAAGCTTTTTCTGATATAGTTTTATAATCATTGCAGTTTGTTTCTACTTAAACTTGTTAAAATTACGGCTTAAATCTTTATTTTTTTCTTTACTATAAAATTTATAATCACTGAAATAATCAGTTATATAATCTTTTAATTCTGTAGTATTTTTTTTATTCTACAGTAAAAGATTATTTCCTGACTTAAATTTTCACAATTTAAGATTCTTTGAAAAACAATAAATCTTAATTTTTTAACTGTACATTTTTAATAAAAATGATAATTATAATGTTTTTATTTAAAAGAAATGTATTTCATAAAACCAAAACATTTTTATAAAAAAAAAAATGTATTTTAACTGTCATCAGATATAATAAAATTTCATTAATACTACCTTTTACTATTCGCAAAATAATCAATTCTTGTCACATTTTGTTTTACAGTTTTCGTTTTTATTTTTAATAAAGAAAGAAGATTCTATTTATTGCATTTGTTTGTTTTATACAATGATTTTTATTTTATTTAACAGCAGTACTAGCAGTAACTCTGCTGAATTAGGAACTGTTAAAGCTTCAAAAGGTCTTTGAAAATACAGTTTTCATACAATTTGAAAGCAAGTTATTTTTATCATTTTTAATCGTTTTAAAGTGATATCTTTTGTTATGCAATCCAACAAATAACAAAAAATGTAAAAAGTATAATTTTCTGTTAAGATCTTTTGTTACAATCCTTATTAATTTTCTCTAATCCATCATTTTAGAATGTTCAATATTTATGTCATGTTACTGAACATGCTCTGTAATTATATCATTTGAATTCTAAAGGTAGAAATTTACATTAGTAAATTACTATCGTTTGTCTGGAAGACCAATATATCCAAGACAAAGTGTAAAAGTTATTTGCAAAAAGGTATAATGCAAATCGTTTTTCTGTTCTATCCCTGAACTATATTTATTTTTGGTTCTGATTAAAAAAGGATTCAACTCAGCTAAGTGTATGTTATCCTTTTACAAATAAGTGATGTGGCTATCTACAGATTACACCTGCCTGAATAAAGCTGCACTAAATATCCCATCAACTTGTACATTATTCCAAAACTCCCTCATTTATATAAAAATATTTCTACTGTATTTATTTCTATAATATTTAATATTCAATAAATATTTCTATGATATTTATTGTGTTGCTCTAATACTGAAGATGATAGACTGAGACAAGAATGAGTAAATTCCATTACGATTACAAAATTATTTTAACTGCATTTTGGAATAAACTGTACAGTTAAAACTTTATATCCTTTATTAAAGGATATAAAAATTTTAATTAAAAAAATATAAATACATATATTATTAGACTTCTAGAATTTATCAATGAAAATACAGAATAAATTTACAATTTAATAACATAAATATCATAAAATGGAAATTATATTGAATTAATTAGATAATTATTCAATAATTTATATATATATATATATATATATATACTTAAGAATTTATATAGTCAGATCAGAATTTTAAATAACAAAGAACAAAAAATGATTATTTACATAAACATGTACCTGTGATTATTATAAGTATTATTTTGTATGGAATATAACTAAACATGAAATTGGAGATAGATGGCAGAAATTAAATCACATTATATAGATAACATTACTAAACATCAATAATAATAATAATAATAATAATAATAATATTGTGTGAACAATTGACAAATGATCAGATAGATTATTTGATTAATTATGAAATATTACATTTTGGTAATTGACTTGCTGTTTAATAAATAATTGATTATTGAAACAAACAGAACCCCATTAATTCAGATCGTGCTAATTTGGATATACTTTTAAAACTGTTTTATAATAAGAGTAAGTAAGTAAGTAGTTTATAGTAGAGCATTGAGAATGGATAGAGGACTGTATAATAGACAAAAAAAGCTATGTATTAATAGTGAAACATTAACTATAATATTGACATAGGTGAGTAAGATGTGGTAAATAATTAAAATCACAGTGTATAACTTATGTAAGTTCATCTAGAGTTCATTAAGTATTGCATCAGAGAACTGCACGGAATATTCAAAGGCTGCTAAATGATTTATAGCTTTTAAAACAAAGATGTTTGTTTCAATCTATAAAAACTTAAACGCCTCCATGTTATCTGCATCATTTATTAAAGCACATAACCATTAGAGACTGGTTAAAACATCTTTTAATTTTATCTTTATTTATTAATATAATTGATTTTCTTACTATCCTTTCCCAAAATAAAAAATAATAAGTAGAATGAAATAAATAAACACAATCTATGATGTATTTAGTAATGAAGAAACCATTATGTGCTTCCTTCAATATTCCAAAGAAATTGATTTGATTGATTCATATTATGTTTTTAAAGCATCTGGATAGCTAGTACAACTTTCTTCATTCAGAACCCTCAGATAGGAGGGTCCATTGTTTATATAATGAGTGTACATATAGCTTGTCTTGAAAAATCTACTTCATAGGCCAGGATGTGTTGTTAATTGATACTCAGCAAGAGAATTATGGATGGAGACATTATTCAGAGTTGTTAAAATTACAATTGGTTCAACCAATGAAACTGATTAAATCAGTTAAATTAAAAAAAAAAATAAAAATTAATAAAGTATGATAAATTTAAAATGAAAGAGGCAGTAAATTAAATAAAATTTCTGATGAATTTAGTTCATAATTTTTTGTAGGTCAAATCCCATAAATTTTGGATTAATGGTGTTCTGTATTTAATTGTAACATAAACTTAATTGAGGTTTAAATCTAGTATATCAATTTGTATATTTTTTTTACAAAATGTAGTATAATCATTTACAGTATATTTAATTGAAAAAATATACAAAAAATAAAAAAATAAATAAATAAATAATTACAATTACATCTATTTAACAAGTTTAAGAAATTGTGTAAAACCAAAAAATAACTTTAGTAAAAATAATTATAAATTATTTATTAAATTTTTTTAATATTATTATTTTAATACAGTTTACCAATGCTCATTGATTTTAAACTGATTGTGAGCAGTGATGCATTTAAAAGTAATTTCTATCATGATGCTTGTCATGTAAAATGTGATAATGAAATGAATTTTGAGAAAAATAGCTGTATTTTCGCATTAACTAAATTGTTATAATCCATTTAATAATTGCATAATATTATAAATGCATGATCTAAACAACTTATAAGTCTTTTAATTACATAATAACTTATGAAGAGTGAATTCATTGTAATTCATGGATCAATAAAAGCATTGGTAAAATAATTTTGATCTGTAACTATTTTATAAAATTTATTTGAATACATTTAATAATATATTTACAAGCTACACTTTTATTATTATTGTCAGTTCTGAAAGCTATGTTTTTATCTTTGTTTTCATATAATGGAAGGCCACTATATAAAGTACACATCGATATGAAACTTTTAAAATAGTTTACTTTTAGGTTAAGTTGTAAAAAATAAAATATATTTGAAACATAAAAAATTAAACACTGTCTACTGGTTGCCCTTATGATAAAAAAATCTTTTTTTAAACATTATTCATATGTATTAAATATGGTACAGAAATCTAGTAGCATTTGTTTTAAAATTGTGTTATGAATGAAACAGTACGTAACTGAATTATAATCACTTAATAGTTAAAATTAAAATGTTATATAACTTAATTTAATTGGCGTGTAGTATAAATTGTTTAACATTTTTTTAAATGTACTTTTTTATTGTTCATATATTTTACTAAAAAAAGTTATTCATATGAAGTTATCAACTTACTAGGTTAATACAAGAATATTATAGGTAAATATATTTACATCTAATAATTCTTTGTTAAGACAGATCTGCGACATTTTAAATTTTATAGTTTGTTAATCAAAATAGAAAATAATAAAGTGGTAATAAATATTTATTTAATAATGAAGTAGTGTGATTGTTATAACTATTAAAAAAATATATAATTCATAAATTTAAATAGATTTATATTAAATAAGTTTTTGGCTATTTATTTGCTACAATATCATAAATACAAAAAGTATTGTCACCATTTCTTTCATATAAAATTTACAGCTATATGATATAATATTTCTTTTTAAATTCACAAAAAAAAAATTGTTTATTTTATTTTATTTCAACAAATGTTTTATTTTTATTAAAAATTGTCAGATACATAAACATTTTAATTCACTAATATTGTTGTTACATTTCTCTTCAATATTTATTATCAACTGCCATCCATAAATATTGGTCAAGGACTATTATTTAAATTTTCCCCTCTCACTGCTTGTAGGCAAATAAGGTCATACATATCTGTTATGTAAATATTTACCTTACAAATATTTTACTACCTAAAATAAGATTAAATGATTTTGAATTACCTTTCTGGATGACAAATTTGTACTACTGATGAATCATGCGTTTTATATTCCTTTCGAATCAAAAAATCTAAATAGAAAATATAAATGAACATACACTAATATTTTAGCATCACTGTTTCCTTTATTTTCCTACTTATTTAGGGAAATGATTGGATCTCTAGAACTAATTTTTTTAAATATAATTGCAAGACTTAGTTAAAACAAATAAATAAAATTAATAAAATGGAAAGTATATTGACTTTTTTAGTTTAATTCGCTACATAAGCTCAATGCTATATAATCTTGCATAAGGGAAAGTGGAAAAGGCATATTTTAGTATATAAAAGATATGAAGCTTGGTCAAAATTCAAATTCTGGAGTTTTTATAAAAAAGGCATTATCTAACTATATGTTGGTAATGTGGATGTTAGCAGGAGTTACTGCTAACATCCCTATTAAATAATCTCAAATGATAAATGAAATAAGGATGGCTCTTGAATCACAGAGGGAGCTATAAAAGCATTAAATATTTTTGAGTACTCTGCTGCCCTTCCAAGATTTTTGCTAGATATAGAATATTTTGTAATTTTTTAACAAAAAACATTACGTTTGGTATGAAGATAAACAGTATACATAAAAAAATGATCAATTATCTCGAAGGCTTGGTGATTATAAATTACTATAAAGTATAATAAATAACAGAAAAGTAAAGGGGAATCTATGGAAACAGAATAAAGAGATAAATACATGATCTTTGCATATGATGTGGTAGTATGGGGTGAAGAGATTGAAAAGGTACAAGAGGAACTGGATGAATGAAATCAGCAGCTTAAGTTAGTGGGTCTTGAAATCAGCGAAGATTAGAGTGAAGTGATGGTAATAGGATGAGACAGGAGGCTGGAAAGAGACATTTGACTAAATAGCAGTACTTTGAAAGTTACAGAAAAATTTACTTAATCTTATTTGGGAGCTGAAATAACAGGCAATGGTATATGAAGTGGAACATGAAATTGCAAAGAGATTGGAGGGAGAAAGCTGTTCCAGAGTGTAAAGCATTTAATCTGGGATAAGAAAATGCCAAGGAAGGCAAAGGTTTATAATGTACAAAGTGTATTATGTACCAATAGTAATGTATGCAGCGGAGAAATGGATGTTAAACAAGATAAACTGGAGTAGATTACAGATTGGCAAGATGAAATTCCTGAGAAGTATAGCAGGAAAGACTAGGATAGACAAAGTAAGGAATGAAGACATCAGAGAGGATATTGGAATGGGAAGTCTAAGAAAGAAGGTGGAGAAGGGCAAATTAAGATGGTTAGGATGTGTAAAAAGATTGGATACTGGTAGGATCTCAAGAAGAAGAGAGGTGCCAAGAAATACCAAGAGAAGAAAAGAAGAGGTAATGTGGGAAGAAGAGAAAGATGAGGGAAAAAGGCCTAGAGAATACCCGTGCAAAAGGAGGTTGGATGACATGAAGGACCACAGCAGAAGAAAGGCTTTTCATGGGAGGAAATTTGTAGAGAAAAAACTTGGAAGAACAGAGGGAAGTGGAGAAGCTTAGACCCACATCATTGTGGGTCTATGTGTTTAGACCCACAATGATGGAACAGGAGCAGCTTTATATATGTATGTGTATACATACACCTTCTTAGCATTATTATTGTTTATCCTTTTTTATTTTAAAGAAATCAACTCAAGATTCAGCAACAGCAACTTTGGTAAAATTAATGATTTTTTTTCAAAAAAGATTTAGTATAGTTTAATTGCCGTTAAAACAGGAACAACAATTTTTCTTAAAAATTGTAAATAAAGTATTTCTAATAAAAAGAGCAAAAATAAATAGATAAAATAGTTATTAAAAATAAAATAAAATAGAATACTAGTATTATCTTATAAATAAAACTGAAATCTGTATTTAAATCATAGAAACAAAATTTTAAAGTTAAAAAAATTCTGAACTTTGTAGATCAGAATAATGAAATGAGTTTTAAACATTAATAAAACAATATATATAGTACTATTTTTAGATAGATCTCAACTCTATAACACTACTAAGCAAGGAAGTGCAACAAAGTTCTGAAAAGATTTTATGGAAGCATATTTACAGAAAGCAAGTTGTATTAAAATATTACTTTTTAAAATTTAAAGAAATTTTGTAAACTGTAGACATATATTTTAGAAATTTGACACTTCCACCTTTAAAAAAAAGGAAACTGTGACTTAAGAATTACTTAATTAATATTCATTTATACATCCATTGAACAAGTGTGGTTCTGAAAAAGTTATTAAATTATGTTTGGTGAATTGTATTACTAATTATTGTATTATGTAATTATGTAATTGATTATTTTTCAATTTATACTTTCAGACTCTAACTGCATTATATAATATTATCTATTATTTATTTATATTAGAAATATATAAACTAAATTTATTATTTTCTTACTGTCAATTCCTTATCATATAACTACATCTAAAGTAACTTAGTATTATTATGTTATTCTACTATACACTCAGTAATTAATGTACTATACCATTAATTAAGCAGTTTAATTTGATTCTTCATGTTAGTACCTATATTACATTATTTTCTACTCACTTTCTGTATTATGGTTAGGTCAATAATATATTAATTATAAAATGTATGAAAGACTAGCAATTTTATTTTTTCAGTTTGTATAATTTTGTGAATTGTTCCTTACAGCACAGTTTACATTGTCTTAATAAATTATAACTGCGAAGTTAATGCACAATAATTTTAATATAGGCTTTAAATTTTTAAGTTATGACTTTCTTTGTCTAATGAATTTACTGACAAGGGATCAGATAGAAAAAATGAAACAAATTTTTACATTATTTTAATACTCTCAACCCATTCAAATTATTATTCTATTTATTTTTTTTTTTAGACATCGATCACTATGCAACCACTTAGAAAAGTTAACTTCTGACTAGTTTTAGTGTTTTAGTTTTAACTTTTAGCTTAGTTTTAGTTTAGCTCTTGAATAATCTTTCATTCTTTTACTGTGCTGCTTCCATCTTTCTTCTGACCATTTTAGGTTAGTGCATTCATTCTTCTCCTTCTGGATCACTTTGAATTCTTAGACTTTTTTCTAAGCATCCTTCTATCCTCTAAATCCATCACATTTATGTTTGCTATCCTTAGATCCTCTTTAACTTGCTTGAACCATTTAATGTTTGATTTGTCACCATTACATTTGTCAAAAATTCTCTTCATAAGCCTACTTGAATCCATTCTTGTCAGATGTTAGAAGAATGCCAGCCTTTGCTTACGTTTTGCTTCTGTGATTCCATCTAACTCCTGGTAAAGTTCTTCATTCTTCCTTAATTTCCAACCATTGTTAATTTTTCTGGACTCTAGAATTTTCCTTGGTATCCATCTTTCGGCAAGTTCCAGTTAGTCTGTTTAGAGGTAATTAGAGGCTATGAATTAGCACTGATAATATTACCAGATTACTGGATTATATTATATTATTGTTCTAGTTTAAATTTGAAAATGCAATTGGGGAGTGTATTAATTACGAACTGAAACTTGTCACCTTTTATCATACTCAGTAATGGAACTGATGAATGATTACTACCAGAGAAAACATGATTTGAGAACAAGTTCTTATAATAATTCCTAATTAAATTAAAAAATGTAATCTTTTTTAAATAAGAATTGAAATAATCCTGATAGCAAGAATTAGTAACCCATTGATACAATCACTCAGTCAATTAATCTTTAAGTCTGTTCTTTTGCAAAAAAACATTATAGGGTAGACCAAAGTCTTTCTAGTCACTAGTGCAAGATTCACAGCTACACATAAATTTGTGTGTCATTCTTTGATTCCTATGATTTTTCTAGTTTCTAGGATGATATTCCAGCTTGTAATCAGTACAGAATTTGCTACTACCACTCTAAATCAACTATATTTCATTTGCTGACACAGTATTTTCAACAGTATGTTGAGAGTTGTTCAGTCCTTAATAATTTTAAATATAATTTTTAATTATCTGACAATCCATACTAGTAATTCATTAAAAAAAATATATATATGTAGGTAGTATTGTCTATATCATTCAATACTGAATTGTGCATAAGAAAAGGTTATTTATCATGAAACAAACTAAATTTGTTGTACAAGATTTTTTACTGCTGCTGAAATGTTTTGGACACTTTCAGACACTTCCATCAGTTTTAAATTCATGAAATTATTGTTTATTATTTTTTAATTTAAAATAAAAATTCTTCATAGTGAAGAATATAGTATACTCTTTAGCATTAACTTCACACATCCAGACTGAAATAATTAGGTAAAACAAAAATATAAAATTGTATAACCTATCCGTAATACAGTCTCAAGAGTAACAACATAAAAATCCTTTATTTTCATACACTACATAATTTACATACTATTCATGGAACAATTATAAAATACAATAAATTATACTGCAGCAGTACTGTATGCAAGTTCATCTCCACAATCAGTCTGATAATAATTATTGTTAGATATATTGGCAAAAATTATTTACCATATATCTATAAGCATTAAAACAACATGTAAAATATACTAAAATAACTATAAATTCGTTGTTTAGCACATTTATGATACTAATAAAATTTTAAATATTTTAACAAATAAATATAAAATAAAAATTTTTATTAAACTTGTTATAATATAGCGTTAATATGATTAGAGAATGCACAATATTTATTGTCTATAAATTTGGTGTAAGATTATAATTATATAAGGCCTTTTTAAATTTAGTACTACAGTTATTTTAACTTTTTTCAAATTGATAATCATTAGGGCCTTATAAAAAGTAATAAAAAAAACCATAATAATAATAATAATAATCATAATTTGAGTAATTTAAAAAAAAAAATATTTTATTGAAAAAAAAAATATTTGAACAAAGTTACCTAGGCATTATTTTTGTGTATATGTGTAAGGCCTTTTTTATATGTGTATATTATATAAGGCCTTTTTAAATTTAGTACTACAGTTATTTTAACTTTTTTCAAATTGATAATCATTAGGGCCTTATAAAAAGTAATAAAAAAAACCATAATAATAATAATAATAATCATAATTTGAGTAATTTAAAAAAAAAAATATTTTATTGAAAAAAAAAATATTTGAACAAAGTTACCTAGGCATTATTTTTGTGTATATGTGTACTTTATAAAAAAAAATGTGTATTTAACTTAGCTTTATATGAATCATGCAGTTTTCATTACTGTGATGAATCTTTTTTTTACATTTCTATAATCTTTATTTTTACATTTCATTTAGATAAATTTTTTTTGTGCTTCTCTTTCTGCTTAAAATTTAAAAAAATTCTTTTCACAAGCATAACAATAATGATTGATGTAGAGAAACTAATTTAAAAATTTGATAAGACTTATAAAAAAATAAATTCTTTTCAAAAAAAAAAATATTTTTATAATAACAACTCTCAAATGAATAAATATACAAAAATCATTTAGATGTCATTCTAAAGTAACATTGCTACTAACAATCACAATATTTTAAATTAGTAAATAATAAGCTATTAATAAATATATATAATTTTTTTTTAGTTAAAACTGGACAGATGCAAATTTTATTTTATAAACAGAAATTAATTTCATATATATATCTGTTTTACATTATTCAGTTACAAAAATTGTATTAAATAATTAAAGAAATTTTATTAATATCAAAATAAATATCACAATAAACAAAATATATGGATGGTTGCAATTTAGGCCTATCAAATTATCAATTTTATTACAATATTATATCTAAACTTTTTAAATTTTAATCAAATTATTGACATTTCACTTTTAAATCTTTTCCCAGACTAAAAATGAACACTGCCATTTTGTTTACTTTTCAGCCTAACAACAATTATTAAGAGCTATATGTAACTATTGTTCTAAATATCATTTTAAAAATTATTTTACAAATATTAGATTTTATTAAAACTCAAAGATATTTTATAAATAATATTAATTATATAACATAACAGTTTCTTAATCTATTCATGCTGGTTTAATTATGAAAAATATATTAAGGAAAACAATCATAAATGTATTGTTAACTGTTAAATTATATGCAAGCAAACTATAAATAAAATAAATTTGTATTTTTAATAATTGTGAAACGTGTTTTACAAATTTGTTGAGAGGACTTGTTCTCTACAGATAAAACATATTTTAGAAGTAAAAAATATGTAAGAAGTTAAACTTTGGATGGAATCAGCCACATGGCTAGACTTCAAGTCAGTAATATCTATAAACTTTACTGAATATAGAGTGTCCAGTAAACAGCACATTATTCACATTGATGTATCATACATCAAATACTTCTGGAAGCAAGTTTCTACACGTTTTAAAATTTCTTTAAAATATTCATTATAAACATTAATAATAAAATTACCAAACAATCTCCTGATATCAAAACACTTAATTTTTTGTATGTTTGATATCTGAACTGCTTTCAGCATTTGAACCATCTGTCTTTATTTGTAATAGTGTAAAAGCGTAGGATTAATCTTTTAATATTTATACTTAAAATGCTTTTAAAATTAAGACTTACTTTTTAAAATTTATTTATTAAAAAAAAAACTCAAACTTTTATTATTGATGAATTTCTCAATTTGTAAATAGTAAGTTAAGTGATGTAAGTTAAGTTTAACTTATACCACAGCAATTTGTTTACAGTATAGGGTAACTTTTGCACTGAATGTAGTAGAGTTAAAAATCAACATTCAAAGTTAATTTATTTGTAATACAATATTAAATTTTTTAAATAATTAATTTCACACAAAATTTTGAAGTTTGGCCATGTTTCTATAAAATGAACATTTTGTAGCATTAAATGATTACTTTTTAATTATTATGATAATATTTCATAATATCATAATTATTAAATTAATGTACATGAAATTGCTAATTTCACGGATTTTAATCCATGATTTCATGATTGAATAATCAAACGTTCAATTAAAATTAACACATTTAATTATCTATCAACATGCATAGAAATTATATCTATTCCTCGCAGTATTTCAAGTGAGCACTCATTACTTGGTGCTCATCAAAATTATATTTATCCCCAATAAAGTGTGAACAAGTGTTATAGTTGCTATAACAGTAATGATTTTCTCTCTCTTTCTCTCAAATGTAAATAACTGATTTTTATGATTTAGATGGTATTTTTAATGTACCCTAGATAAAAAGTATAAAAGTTAAAAAATTAGAGTTTCTTGCTGATCAGGATAGAACCACCTCTCTCTATCTAACAATAAATGCATTGAATGACAATTCATTGAAGGTGGAGTCCTGGTTATCCTGTTTCCTGGCCAACAGAAAATCTAGCTTTTTATAGGTCTACATTAAATGCAGAATCTTTGCAGAAAGGATTTGAGATCTACATTACTTGGGAGAGAGAGAACTGTAACTGGTGTAGTAATTTTATAATACCTGATATAATCAATCATGTCTAGATGGAAATATAGTACCATTTATGTGTTTATGAGACAGCAAGAGCTCACATTGAAATATAATAATAAGGAAAGCAATAAATAGTAATTTATCCACATTTTGATATGAAATAAAATGTTTTATTATTTAGTCATGAAATCATAGACAAGTTTTTCAATTACATATGTTACCATTATCATGTCTGTTAAAGTATGACAATTCATTATATCTTCACATAAATTTAATCTATATGGTGGAAAATTATTAAAATTGGAAAGTGTATATTCAACAAAGTAAGTAAAGAAGCTTGCAGTTTTCTATGAAATAAGAAGTTTCATGCTTCAATATTGAACCTTGTGCATATTTTTAATATTAAAAAAAACATATATTTACTAATATCAAATCAAATTTATTATCATTATCATTGCAGAACCATAAAATTTTGTAAACAAGCTGTCCTAAATATTTTTTAATTTACTTCTGTATATTTTATATTTATCTTAAATCTGAAATGTACTGCTTTATTAGAAACCAGAACTAATTTTTACTGAGAAGTAGGTGATTATTCTATTTCAAAATGTTGTTACATCTTCTTACATTTAATGTGCTGTTTATGACTCTTCTCTGCCAATTCTGCTTTTTTATTACATCAATCTTTTTTAAAATAAATTAATGTAAGGAATATATCCAACTTACAAATTAAAATAAATTATAGCATGGCAACTAAACTGAATACTTCCCTGACTTTATATTCAATATTAATAATAAAACCTAAGTTAGTAAATGTATTATTATTATTTACAATGTTAAATTTTTACTATAATTAATACTGATTGTGGAGAAAGACTTCATACAACTTGAAGGGAATGTGGTAATTTGATTTTATTCATAAAGCCAACTAGGTTAGATCATCATCATCGTCATCTTCATTTCCACGAGTGGGACAACAGAGACCTTCTGAACCATCTGCTCTTATACAAAAAAGAAGCGTTTCAGCTACTGTTACTTCATGTTCAACTATACCATGAAATTCTTTCAGATCTTGTGCTGGAAACCATGCTTTCTCATTATCTTCAATTATAACTATACCAAATGCCCTGTAAACATAAAACGACAAATAACTGAATGCAATAAATTTAATGCAAACAGAAAAAATTGATAGAACATAAAAACTGATGATTATTTTGTAAATTTAAGTATAGACCTCTGTAAAATTTCCCTGAAATTTAAAATTTAAAATCTTTAATTGGTTTAGTCATAATGGCCTATAGAACTTAATACCTACTGACGATTTAACAGCTGTACTCTATAATCCTTAATTAAAAGTGTTTTTGATTATTTAAATTATGAGTTTATAATCCTTTAATAAAGAGAAGTTGCTAATTAGATCTGCTAATATCAGAAGTACTTCTTATATAATAGTATATAAACTATATGAGTGCGCATGCGCACACGCACACACACACACACACACACACACACACACATTTTTTTAAAACATAATTTTTATACCTGCAAATAGCAACTATTGGTATCCATAGAACTGCTGCAAGAACAAGGAAGGCAATAAGAAAAAGAGCCCAAACTGGCCATTCTTTTGTTTCTGTTTCACCTTTACTAGCTACCCAAGCTGGATAACCACTTCCGTCTACAAGTATTTCAAATACGCTAGCGACAAGTATCAACATCATAGCCAATGGTGATAGATATTTCCAACAGATTAACCAATAAAGACCTGGCCTATTACCAGTCATCATTTCTATATCATCTGCAAATCTATAAAAAGAAGACATAAGTTTTGGTTTCCTTGTTGTGAACATAATACAATTATAACAAGGCAAGCTGATTTAAAGTTAAGGTTTTTAATCAATAATATTATATCTTATTGACAGAAGAAAATAAAAAATGATAAACAAGGTATACAATGAAAATAATATTTATCTTTGAAGTAATAAACATTGTAAAAATAAATCTCTTTTGAACTTATTGTCATGCTATATAAATGTTTATAAATGATTTTTATAATAATTCTTGTTATGCAGCTTAAAATTCTGATATTTAATATGGATATTCTTTTGGCTATTTTACTTCCAGTTATGAACTATTTCTTTCTAATATGAGATCTATTTTATCAGTCTTTAAATTTTTTAAATATTCTACTTTGTAAATAAAATCAATAGACAATGTATGATTTATTATATGTGAATGAATTCTGGAGAAATATGTTGTAAGAATTACAACTATTGTTTCATTACTTCTACAGTATTAACATGAATATCCCACTATACATATTTATGTAAAGACTATTGCCCTGTTTAAAAAAAATACATATAATTAAACAATGACCAAAATTATATTGTAAAGTGCATGACTACTGTTGTAAAATAATTTTACAACAGTTGATGTAAGAAGCTAGTGAACAGTTACCTCATTTTGGCTGGACACTATATAGAAAAGTAGAAAAAAGTTGTGATCTTAGGTTGCATTTATAATATTGTTTTAAAAAAACTTTATTTATAAAGCATTCTGGAAAGGCCTTTTTAATTTCATTTGTGATGCAATTTCAAAAAACGGGATGTACTCAAAAGTAAACAAATTTAAAAATTCTTGATTTTATTTGTGTATAATTCATATCAGTTTTTTATAAATTATAAATGATATGATTTCTTAAACTGATAAACAAACATCTCACATATTTCTAATTTATTTTCTTAAAAACAGACCACTTAATAAATCAAACATTTTTTTAACTTCTGAGATTAATATTTCATACAAACATTTATCAGATTTTGTTACAATAAGTTATATCTTACAACTAATATGACTCAATCTTGTTTTAATTTAATTTTAACTTGCTTCTTTTCGCAAAGGATGTATAATTTTTAGAAGCGATTACCAAAGTCGTTAAATGTACACATTATCAAGCCCAATGGAAACTGGACCCTGCATAGCTTACTTCAGTGATCAATTGGAACTAGTTTATTTAATGTGTATTTAATCGTTGGTATTATATCCTTACTTCACATCCTTTTATTTTAAAAATGTTACTCCTTGAGTTGTTTCAGGTGTTGCAAAAATACTAAGTTGCAAGAAGTTCACTTAGTGTTTATCCTTCAAGTGATCCAGAAGCAATTTAAATTATTATTTATTCAACTGGTTATTCACAAGAAGACTAGTTTCTTTTGAACAATTTAATTTTAATATTATTCTTATTTACAAATATTAAATTGAATTCAATAAGCAAATTATGAATTTTTTAAAAATTACAAAAATTTTACCTTAATACAAAATTAAATTAATAACTGTAGTTACACAAAATTTATATGAAGTTATTTAAAATAATACTACTTGATTTCAATAATGTTCATGAAAATAAATTTTATACAATATTCCTAAATTACAAATATAAAGAAGAAAAAACAATATAGAAAGAAAATATAAAGTGATGCAGAAAAATAGCGTGAATAACAGAATAAACTACTCCATAGAAATGCTTTGCAACATGAAATACAATAAAAAACAACTACAGTAAATCTAAAATAGAAATTACATATGGAATGTAAAGAGAAGATTCAGAATGTAAGAGAAGAGAAGATTATAAAATTAGAATATTATTACATTACAGATCATTTTTAATTGAAAAAGTTAAAAATAATTTTAATACCTTTTAAGGCCATAGACATATGCAACTGCAATACATTCAAAAAGTGCAATTATTAGTAGAGGAAAATTTCCACTAAAGTTGTCAAATAATACGAACACATAATTTCCTGCACCATGTGCAAAACTCATGGAGATAATACAACATATGAGGCACAAAACACCTGTAAACAAAAAATTAAAACCATTCTTTAAAAATTTTTTAGACACCAAACAGAAAATGATTATGTTACAAGAAATAGAACAGTTGTTTGTTGAAATCTATAGAAAAATTGATGTTTGATTAACTCCCCCCTTTCCTTCCCCAGTTATAACTAAGTTAGATAGTTTTAGATTTGTAATTAAATTTAAGATCAATTTTTAAACTCACCTTATTCTCAATATTGAATACAATAATCTGGGAGTTTGGAGCATGAGTCATCATGGTATTCTCAAAATTAGAGCCTCCTGAACACTGACAATGAAATTATGAAAAATGAAAATTTGCAAGTTTATCTGACCTCAAAGGTAATCTTTTCAAGTTTTAGGAGTTGAATAGTTTTACTGGATATATTGTACACTTTGAAATTTGCACTTATCATCATTTGTTATTCTTGTTTAAGTAGGGAATTGCCTGTACCTGTGGGCTTATCCTTGGACTTTATGTCTCCTAGACTTCCTATCTAATGATCAATAAAAGGATTGAACCTGTAGTTGAGATACATACCTTTCTATAAAATGAATCCAAATAAAAATTTTTCATCCAAAAGGAATCTGAATCTATCATTGTATAATCTCATTCTTGGTTTAAACCAATCATTTGTAATATACAGCATTAATATTCTTTTATTTTCCAAGATCATTTTCTGAGATGTTATAGTAGGTGTTTTACAAACATTAGATTGTAAAAAGGAAGATTTTCCTGTGTTGCTTAGATTCTAAAATACTTTCTTAATACTTTTTTTATTGATTTTTTATCCAGTGCTATCATTATTATCCAGGATCATATTTCTTTACAAACAAATAATTGAATACAGTCGATCTTGGATATTAAATGAATGATCTGCTCACCATTAATAAGTTGACTAGATAATTATTGTATTTATATTAAATAAATATACAATAATTCACTTACAGAATAAATTGCCAATAATGAGTGTATGATACAGGATCATCATAAATAAATAAAGATTTTTATCCAGATTGGTATATAAGCAGTGTTGCAGAATATAAATTAATTACAAAAAAAAGTAAAGTGTAATAGTGTATATGTATTTACTTATACATTGGCTGTTACTTTAAATTTATTATTAAAAAATTTATACATTTTCTGATTTTTTTTGTTATATAATTATTTTTACAATCTATCCCAGTTATTAAGTGTAATTTTATAAAGTATGTAATTTATTGATACATCTAATGGTACTTTATAGTCATTTATACAGATAATAGCTAAATGTAGCTTGATTATAAGTGAAATACACAATTTTTATGGCTTATAAAAGTTAAACTTTTACATATAGAGAGTTAAAAATATGAATAAGAAAATATTATACCTGTTAGTATTTCTTTCCGTAAATTTGGGAATAATTTCATATCAACAATTGAAGTAACAACACCTTCTAATGTGCCAAACTGTGAATCAATACCGAGTGTGAAAAGCATGAGAAAAAAAAGGACGGACCAAAACTGTGCTCCAGGAAATTGATTGATTGCTTCAGTAAAAATAATAAAGGCAAGTCCAGTACCAGCTGCTGACTATAAACAGAACAAAAAATAAAGAATTATTTTACCATTATTCATGAAAAACATGTTGATCTCCGTGATAGAGTGGTAGCGTCTTGGCCTTTCCTCCAGATGTCCCGGTTTCGAATCCTGGTCAGGCATGGCATTTTTCATACGCTACGAAATTCCACTTTCATATCCCACGCACAAGCTTCAAGCTTATGTGGCGATATTATCAAGAAAAAAAAGTGTTATTTACCTACTTATAGATAA